>NC_059345.1:1137500-1327500 GCF_019703515.2 Myxocyprinus asiaticus | reverse complement strand
TAGAAAGACAGACAGATAGATAGATAGATAGATAGACAGATAGCTAGATAGAGATAGATAGATAGACAGATAGATAGATAGACAGATAGATAGATAGATAGATAGATAGATAGATAGACAGATAGATAGATAGAAAGACAGACAGAAAGACAGACAGACAGACAGATAGACAGACAGAATTTTATTACAGTTAGTGCTAAAATAAGAACAAAGAAACAAATGAAGAAAACTGCTTAAAGTTTCTAAAAGCAGTATCAAACATTCAAGTAACTTTAAGGGGAAATTAGACATACAGAGATGGGATTGTTATTGTGTGTTTGGTTTCTTGTACCCCTCATCCAGAATCAACTCCTTTAACAGACTCATTTACATTGATTCATTCTGCAGACGCTTTTATCCAAAGGGACTTACACAATACAACATAAGCAACTAATAATTGAATGTGACATAAACTGAAGCACATTGGCTCTATTGCAGAGACACGCTCAGGTTCATGTTTCAACAGAAAATACATTTAGAAAACGGCTCCTCTCAACCACCTGTTTTCCTTGTCTGAAAGTCAAGTCCCTGAAAAAGCGATTTTGCTACAGTGGGTCTGTAATGTTTATTAATGAAGTCGTCTCATCTCCAGGGTCAGGATGAAGTTGAAGGTTCTGGTAGTTTTGCTGCTAAACTCTGGACCTACAGAGTTCTTCTGGAGCTCATCCACTGGACAGACTCGGCCTGTCAAACCCTTCACCTCTTCCACACCGAGAAACAAGGACAACAACAGCTACTGTAGAAACTCTGCATCCGTTCTGGGCCAGTTTCCACAAATTAATTATTTTCCTGGACTGAGCACAATGTCCAATAGAGAATCCGTTTAATCCAGGACAAAGATCAGTGCAGGAAACGGCCCCTACATGCTTTAATAACTCAATGCATGTCAAGACCAGAGACTTCGAGAAGTGTCAGATGATTCATTCAGATCTTTAGTGTAGTTCAAGACTAAAGTGGAACTAATATTACCATTAAAACATAGTTTAAATCAGTGTCCCAAACATCACAGAAGGAATTACAGTTGATTATTCAAACGACACTACAAAATAAACAAAAACTCATTTTCTTTATCAGTATGTGTCTTCCAGATAAACCTACTTTAGAAGCAGAATTGTATAGTCTTAAGTTTGTTTCTTACCTGATTGGCAATTTTTTTTTTATTGTTTAATTGTTTTCTTGTTTTAAGGATAAACCTCATTATGTTTTTAGTTAGATTTAATTCAAGAAAAAGTATGAGGGGAATTTATTTCCTGAAATAGTTTTGCGTTTCTTCAATACCCTTATGAAAATTAAGCATGGCTTTATTACAGTATACAGTATTTTAAACGTGATATTTGTGGTCAAATCATACTTTCACTACATATGAACACTATAGTTAAACTGTAATAACCTTTTTCTGGCATTCTGCAGAATGATAATGATTTTATTGCTATAGTTTTTGTGTTCCTGTTTTATTACTATGGTTTTACTACAAATATCATGGTTAATGTAGTAATACTCATTGTTAATTTTCATAAGGGACAGATAAAGCTACTGAGAGAAAACACAAAAGGGTCATTCTGTCAACTCAACCAGAGTTAACTAAAACATATAACCGATAAAAATATATATATAAATGCCATGGATGAATATTCACTGAGTAATCCACTATTATTGTAGAGAGGGGGTCAAAATGACATTTTCACCTGTGATTTTGGAGCAAAACTACAGGTCAGAAAAATAATTTAAGAAAGGTGTCAGCATCATTATTTTATTTTTGCACAGAGATTGGTAGATCTGTCACTAAAATCAGTTGACTTTAACAATCCTTGTTGCATTATATGTCAATGGTGACAGTTCAAAAATGAGAAAAAGCACTTTTCGTGTTCTTTTTCCAAAGTTGGCATGCCTGTAACTCAAGAAGTATTAAAGATATCTTAATATCCTTTTAGATTCTGATTCAGAATAAACTTTTCTCTTTGTAAATTAATTTATAAGGCTCTATATAGTTCACTCCCAGAGATATGGGGCTCTAAGTGTGGCTCCATGAGACCATTTTCAATAGTCGAAAACCAAATGTGGGTCACTTATAATTATAATTGTATTTATTTATCACACATTATACATTTGCACATATACAGTGAAATTCTTTTTTTTTCACATATCCCAGCTAAGCTGGGGTCTTTATACACTTTGTATAAAGCTGATACTTATTGTATATAAAGAGGAATGTCTGAAGAATAAATAATGCTGAAACTAGAAATGTAGTTTTATTTATTATTTTTGGCACTCAGACATTGTTATAAATGAGTATGTTCTATGCAGTTGTTTTGATAGAGGGAAACAAGATACAGTTCTAGTTTCAACATTATCTGTACTTCAGACATTCCTCTTTAAAAGACAGTAAGTATCAGCTTTATGCAATGTGACCCACGTTTGGTTTCTGACCACTGAAAATGTGTACAATTTACTCATGGAGCCACATTGAGAGTCCCATATCTCTAGGACTGAACCATATAGAGCCTTATAAATTAATATACAAAGAGAAAGGTTTATTCTGAATCAGAATGTAAAAGGATATTAAGATATCTTTAATACTTCTTGAGTTACAGGCATGCCAACTTTGGAAAAAGAACACGAAAAGTGCTTTTTCTCATATTTGAACCGTCACCATTGACATATAATGCAACAAGGATTGTTAGTCAACTGATTTTAGTAACAGATCTACCAATCTCTGTGTAAAAATAAAATAATGATGCTGACACCTTTCTTAAATTATTTTTCTGACCTGTAGTTTTGCTCCAAAATCACAGGTGAAAATGTCATTTTGACCCCCATCTACAAAATAGTGGATTACTCAGTGAATATTCATCCATGGCATTTATATATTTGGCTTTCATCATCTTTTATGTATTTATTTCACCAGAAAAAAAAAAAAAAATATCAGAATTTTAATTTTAAACTGGGGACCTCTGGTTGAGTTGACACATTTCAGAAAATAAATTGTCCTCTAAGAGGCTCTGTTAACTCTTATAAACTCTATAAAGTACATTTATCTTGGTTTAAGAATGTTTATTTTTTACAGGAAAACAAGACCAAAATATTAAGAAAATAATTTCTTGCGGAATATTGTTACTTTCAGATTCTATAACGCTAAGGTCTTGACATTGCGTGAAAACACTAATGCAAAACAGTGTATTGTGCCCTGATGGAATATGGTAGCGTCTCACTGGACTAAAATATCTTGGCCTCTTTTGTGAAATACTTCACCTCCCCAGGGCTTCAGACACACTTTGACGTTAGTTACACACTTGCACCTCGAATGTGTTCGCCCGTTGGTGTGTAAAGACAACGAACAGACCTTCGAGACATTTACACATAGAGTAATTTTACTATTTCTGTCAGTTACTCACACTCATGTTGTTCCAAACCTGTAATACTTTCTTTATGGAACACAAAAATACACCCTGAAAGTGATACTAAGATTACTCTAGAATGATTCAGTTATTGTTTGTCTACAGGTACAAGTGTGCAGATCAACACATAGGTTAGTTAACACCTAGTGACTAATCACAGAGCTTTACAAATGCAACTAACACGTTATACTATTAACCGTGTCGCTGTAGCTGCCGGTGACTTTGACTGTGAATTACTCTTATATTTCATTATGAATTTATTTAAAATCAAAGGCATTACTAAATAGAATTAATATAACTGTATTAGAAAGAAGATGCTTTCAACCAAAAATCTGCATTATTAAAATCTTAATTACTTTATCATTTTGTACTGAAGTGTGTTTATGTAAATATAACACTGTGATGCATTATTTCTAACACCAGCATAACTCTGAAATTATAAATGCTGTGAAACTTTACTCAGTCATATTTATGTCTAATCTGAATGCACATGCTGCATGTTTGTTGCTGTAACAGTATTTTACACACACACACACACACACACATCACACAGACACACGCATCACACACATCACACAGACACACACACACAAACACATCACACAGACACACACACACACACTCACACACACAAACACATCACACAGACACACACACAAACACATCACACAGACACACACATCACACAGACACACACACACACACAAACACATCACACAGACACTCACACACACAAACACATCACACAGACACACACACATCACACAGACACACACACACACATTTCACACACACACACACATCACACAGACACACACACACACACACACACACACACAGTACTGTATATCACTGAGGCATGCACACTAAGTTTTGAAGTATTGTTGGCTGATACGTTCTTTAATTTCCTGCTGTTATGTCTTTTAATTAACGTATATATTTAAATAAATCAATGTATTACGAATAAAAGTGGAATTTGAAGTGTACAATCCTTCTCTTAGAGTCTGCTTTCTGTGTGTGTGTCTGTGTGTGTGTGAGAGATTTTGAGTGTGTGTGTGTGTGTCTGTGTGTGTGTGAGAGATTTTGAGTGTGTGTGTGAGTGTGTGTTTGTGTGTGTGTGAGTGTTTGTGAGTGTGTGTGTGTGTGTGTGTGTCTGTGTGTGTTTGAGTTTGTGAGTGTGTGTGTGAGTTTGTCAGTGTGTTTGTGAGCTTGTGAGTGTGTGTGTGTGCGTGTGTGAATGTGTGTTTGTGTCTGTGTTTGTGTGTGTATATGTGTGTGTGTGTGTGAGTGAGCATGTGTGAGTGTGTGTGTGTGTGTGTGTGTGAGTGAGTGTGTTTGAGTGAGTGTGTGGTGTGTGTGAGTGTGTGAGTGAGTGAGTGTGTGTGTGTGTGTGTCTGTGTGTGAGTGTGTGTATGTGTGTCTGTGTGTGTGTGAGTGTGTGTCTGTGTGTGTGTGTGTGTGTGTGTGTGTGTGTATGTGTGTCTGTGTGTGTCTGTGTGTGTGAGTGTGTGAGTGAGTGTGTGTCTGTGTGTGTGAGTGAGTGTGTGTCTGTGTGTGTGTGTGTGTGAGTGAGTGTGTGTCTGTGTGTGTGTGTGTGAGTGTGTGTCTGTGTGTGTGAGTGTGAGTGAGTGTGTGTATGTGTGTCTGTGTGTGTGAGTGTGTGAGTGAGTGTGTGTCTGTGTGTGTGAGTGTGTGAGTGAGTGTGTGTCTGTGTGTGTGTGTGTGAGTGTGTGTGTGAGTGTGTGTCTGTGTGTGTGTGTGTGAGTGTGTGTGTGAGTGTGTGTATGTGTGTCTGTGTGTGTGTGTGTGTGTGGGCAGGTTTAAGTGGTTTACGAGGACTTTTTTTTAGGTTACAAACTGGTAACACAAGGGAATTATGCTATAAATGTGGTTTATGAGGACATTTCTAGTGTCTCCATAATTCAAATCACTTAAAAAACATACTAAACAATGTTTTATTGAAAATGTAAATTATTATTTTTTTTTTTTTTTTGTGAAATCTATAGTTTGTACAGTATAAAAATCATTATGTCTATGGAGAGTCCTCATAATGATAGCTGCACTAACGTGTGTTTGTGTGTGTGTGTCTGTGTGTGTATTACTACTTAGGAGCTACAAAATACATAAATGACTAAAAATAAATAAATGTCAAAAAATTGAAATAAAATAATAAAAATATCAATAGAACAATAACCATAACATAAGTAAAAAAAATAAAAAAATTATATTCACAATAAAAATCGCTTTTCCTGTCGTTGGTGAGTACTGAATAGCGATTTAAAAAAATTACTTTTAAGGCATTGAACTAAAAAAAAAAAAGTGTATGTCTCAGGACGGGTTATTAATGTCAATTGTAGAATTTTTTTTTTTAATTCGCTAATATTTCTAATTGTCCGGTTCCCGTGAGCTGCAGTATATTGATCTCATCTCGGTGAGCTCATGCGCATGCGCACTCGACTGCGCACCGGAGCAGCGCTAATGGCGGAGAGCGTGCGGTCGCCGTTTGACTACCGGGAGCCCCCGACTCTCGACAGCGACGGGGATGGAAGCAAGCCGCCGCCACCGCGCGGGTCAGTATGTTTCTGTCAGTCGCATTAGGCGGATTATTCTCTGAGGGAATGTTCGGGTGAGCGTGCGTGCTAACGGTTAGCCGCTCTGGTGTTGTTGTCCTCGCGCACACGCCGCGATAAAGGAAATAAAACCGTCTCTGTAACATCAAACGCTGCTCTGAGCTCGTGTGCATCCGTGGAGTTGTGTTTTTCCTCCTGTTTTGCCGGAGAGTGTAAATATCAGTGTTTAAACCGACGCGAACGATTAGCAAAACACTGCGCGTGCCCGACTATAGCTACTGATGCGCGCTCACGTGTGGAAACGCGACTGTTAATTCTCCATTAACGATCGAGCGAGAGTGTTTTTTAACGTTTTTAAAGGAATACTCCGGGTTTAATACAAGTTCATCTCAATCGACAGCATTTGAGTCATAATGTTGATTACCACAAAAAATTATTCATCTCGTCCATCATTTTCTTTAATAACAGCACAAATGTGTGTTCCAGTGAGACACATACAATGGAAGTCAATGGGGTCAATCTGTAAACATTAAAATACTCACTGTTTCAAAAGTATAGCCACAAGACATAAACAATATGTGTGTTAACATGATTTTACTGTGATAAAATCACTTACTATCATTTTCTGTGTTAAAATATATATATAATTTTACAACGCTGTTGCCATGACGACATGACCATAAAAACGACGATTTAAAGAACTTTACAGCTCAAATAATACAAGTCACTTTCAGAAGGAAAGAGGATTTTGGTTTTCCAAAAAGAGGACACCTTTTTTTCTTTTCGCCAGGGGGGGGATAATAAGGTTCAAAACATTGTTACTATGAATGCAAACTTTAAAACAGTGAAAGAGACACTCTATTAGCATAGCAGAAATATATGGACATTTTTATTTATTTATAACATTCTTTTGAATGTCCATGTACTAAAATAAAATATTTGATGCCATGAGTGTACCTTCATTTACTATTACTATTATTTTGAATGACCATGGAAAAGCAATGTGATAACAGTTTTACCTGGTCGCAAAAAGTAGTCCGTTAATTTACCTGATGAACTTTCACCTTTTGCTGACCTTTTATGATTGGCAGAGCTAATGTGTGCTTCTAAATCACTTGCACCTTTATTAGCAACTGACACATAAGTGCCAGCTTTCCATGTCATACATTCTGCTTCCCACGGATCTCGACCTGGACGAAAGCGTGGGAATTTTGTGCAAATCTTCTGTAAATTTGCACTTTCGTTTGGGCATTGTTTCCTCTCAGCTGTCATTTGCTGCTGCTGTCAAGCAACTGTTCAATGCTGAACACAGCAGTGCTTCGCGCGTTCGCGGAGAGATTGACAGGCAGGAATTTGGCCAGTAGTTGCTGCAAGCCTCTTATAATCGACCAATTGTTGTGCGAGAAGGCGGGACTTACAAAGAGGAGTTAAAGCAATGCAAATATGCACGCACACACAGTGAAGTATTAGACCAGATGCACATCATAATGCAACTAAAGCCGAATCCCGGACATTTTCACAAATTTAGAAATCCCTGCCGGATGCTTTTTTAAGGTCCGAAAAAGAGGACGTATACGTTAGCAGCGGTGCAGAAATTACTTTTAACATGGGGGCGATGAGGAAACATTTAGAAAATCAATTTAAAGTGACTACTACTAGCAGAAACACGTGTTGTAATACTAATATGTCATGCTTGGGTGGGGACAAAAAGTAAACAGGACTTACGGTGCTGCCTTGCTGCCGTCTTGACAAAGCGCTCCGGGATGCTTTCGCTTCAAGTGTTCGTTCATGGCGGTTGTACTGCGGTGATAAGCCATTTACAATTTGCGTAGCTTACACAGCACCACATTGTTGGGTCTCTGGATAAAATACTCCCACGCTTATTACAGGCGAGTTTTTTTAGCTGCAGCTTGTTCATTTTAATTACTCCATTGCGACGCGCCGACGCATGTTATGCAAATCGACGTAATTCTGTAATCGATGACGTCGATTACGTCGATGAATCGTCCCAGCCCTAATCAACATCATGACACAATTGAATCCGGAATATTCCTTTAAGTGTCTGATAACCGATATATGCAGAATTTTGCCGATATGCACATTTTAAATTATTGTTTTATTTCTGTTTTTTTTGTTGTTTTTTTTACACAATTAATAAATAATTACACAATAAGTACATAATATGGATTTAAAAAAAAATAATAATTAAAATAGGTGAGTTATTTTACCTGTTGACATTGTTGTTTCCTGTTGAACCGATACTAGAGGTAGACCGATATATCAGTTTTACCGATTAATCTGTGCCGATAGTTGTTTTTTGGAACTATCGGTTATTGCCAAAAATCTATGACGATAGTTGCCGGTAGTATTATTTTTTTATTCCTCAACAATTAACATCTTGTGAAGTATATATGTATATATATTTAACACTTCATCTGGTGAATATACAGGCTATAAAAGCTTCATTTAGTAATTACTAACATATAGAGCACTGTAACAAAGTCCCCGGAGTATTTCAGGCTTGTTTATAGTTAAAAGTCCAGCGTTACGCAACAAATCTGAATTTGTCTGGTTATTATTGGGACTTTGGTTGCACAATAAACTGCTTTTGGGATTTTATTCATTTTGGACTCTTGTAGCCTGCCGATTAATCGGTTATCGGCCTTTTCCTCCACTTCGGTTATCAGTATCGGCAAAATCCACTATCGGTCGACCTCGAATATACAGTTTATTTTTCCGTTTCAGTGTCTGTTAAAATACCTAAAACAATGTTAAAAATGCCATTAAGTGAGGTTAGTGAAGCTTGTTATGGTATAGATGGTTGTTAGACCTGTTTTTGGGGTTTGTCATGTGTCGTGTGTTGATTGAAATCGGGTTCAGAGTCTTTACATGTGTTTTATTGTAATGCAGGCGTGTGTGTGGCAGGAAGAGGAAGGGGACGCCGGTGAAGGTGTGTGACCGTGCAGCATATGTGACGGAGGATGAGGAGGAGAGTCTGTCTGAACACAGTTACAGCCCAGGTACACACACACACACAAACTCTATTGCTATTCTTTTACACACACTTGATATGTCACCATATCAATCCCTCTTATACAGGAAGAGACCGCTTGACTGACATGCAAATTGACCAAGCACACAGTTTGTGCCATTTAGTGGCGGGTAAGTCTGAAATAGTTCCCACAATAATAGACCAGCGTAAGTCTTCACAGAAAACTCTACGAACACTAGTGGCAAAACTAGAATTTCTGTCCGTCCAAAAGTAATTAACACCAATTATGAGATGGGAATTAATGGAACAGTTATGAGCTCACCAAGAAAAAGTTTTACCTTTCTGCGTGTTTGTCTCCGGTGGAATACCGTCATGCGCCTCACGATGATAAACATCTCGCCTTTTAATCTTTGCTTTCCTTTTTGCGACATGAGCCGTGTCTTTTCTGTGTATTAGCAGAGTAAAAGCAGTCCTAAAAACTGGAACAAGCGATCATCCTCCATAGCGCATAACACTGGAGCGCACTCGCTCCAGTGTTTACCTCTCACGCCGTCACCGGCATTCTCCTGATTTCACCGCACCACAGTGGAAAAAGTAACTGCGCCAACTGGCCCACCCCGGATCGGCACGGAACGGGATGGTTTTGCGATGAGAACTCACAAAAATCGGCTTAAGTGTCTTGAAGTAGACTTGAAGTGAGTCTACTTAAAGGTAGCAAGTGCTCCTTAGTTAGAATATGGACGAACATAATCAACGAGAATAGGCAAACTCTTTAGTGTGACCTCCATCAAATATTAGGTGGCACCAGCGGGAAAAATGGTCACAAGATGCGACCGTTTAGTCGCAGTCTGGAGCCGTAAATTTGACGACCGCCCTCCATCCGCATTTCCGTTTTCAAACGTTTTCCAAAAGTTGCTCGTCTGAAAACACGTAAATCCCCTAAAAACTTCTCAGACTGACCACTTCCATTAAAATGAATGGGAGTAATTGTAGCGCCCAACGGTCAATGGATGTATTAAAGAAGTCCCGCCTTACAGGTAAATGAGCCAATCACCTTTTAGATACAGACATCACCTGTCAATCAACTCGAGAACGTGCATGCGCATTAGCTATACAAGCCGGGAAAATTGCGTGTTTTTAGCATAATCTGAGGTAAAGAAGCTCCATTTATGATACTTGTGTTGTCAGATTTAAATTATATTCTTTGATCGTAATCTTGACCAACCGTTTTTGAGATTTCGTCCTTTCTCCATTCAAGTAGATAGGAGCTGCACTGGCATGACTGGAGATAACCTCACGAGAGCATCCCAAAGATGCCCGACAGTGGACTTGCTAGAAACACTTTGAAGGAATGCAATGTGAAGGTTATCCAAAGTAGTGCTGTCACGATTATGAAATTTGCCTGACAGCAAATAATTGAGATTATGACGATTAATTGTCATATAAATTGTCATATTTCTGAAGGCGCATGTGTGCTTCATACACCTTAAGAAATCATTTTCACATATTAAACTTCAAATATATAAATCAAATAATAAAATAGGGGTATATGATTTCCTTTTAAGGCTTTAAAATTCAGTTTTTGGAACTCGTATAAAAAAAATTATATTTTATTTAAAAAATATATAATTTAAAATATATTTATATTATATAATGCAATATTAATCAAAATGTTGTACTTTCACACATTCGTTTGATTAAACCCACGAGCCCTTATTTCTCATGAGAAATCATTGAGATTTAGTTTCATCATTTTATCGCACCACAGAAATCGAGTGTGCATCTGCTCTTCTGTGTCACTGTGTTTATGAACCCGTTATGACCAGGAACATTTAACATTACACAGACATTTAAAGTGAAACCGGAGCTCTGTGCCGTGTTGCCAACTAGTTTAAATGGAAAGTAGCTAAAGCCTGCTCGAAAAGTCGCTAAATGTCGCTAGATGACGTCATACGCTAATTAGCACATTTGTGACGTCATCGCGTCTCATTTGCATTTTGCATAGTGTCCGCCCTTTACATGTGTTTGCTTCTCTGTGCTTACCGTACATACTGTAATACCCTATTAATTCCCTATATCTATCAATCGCAAAAAGTCGCTAGATTTGTCGCTAGGCGCTATTTTGAATAAAAGTCACTAAAGAGGTCTAAAAAGTCGCTAAATCTAGCGACAAAGTCGTTAAATTGGCAACACTGGCTCTGTCTGTTCACTGTCAAAGTTTATATTTGTTCGTTGATATTTTCGTGGGAGTTTGGTGTGAGCACTGCACATCAGAGCGCTTGAGAAGCGCTTCCCACGCTCTTTCAGACAGGAACTAGCGACGCTTGGATTTAAACTGAATGACACACAAACGCATTGTTCAGATTTGAAGTGTACAATAATCGCGTTATCTCAAATAACCATGGTTAGATCAGATAACCACTATCAGCCGATTATTTTTATTTATTTTTCTTCCCAATTTGGAATGCCCAATTCCCAGTGCACTCCAAGTCCTCGTGGTGGCGTAGTGACTCGCCTCAATCCGGGTGGCGGAGGACGAATCTCAGTTGCCTCCGCATCTGAGACCATCAATCCGCGCATGTTATCACGTGACATTACCGCGGCGACATAGCACGTGTGGAGGCGTCACGCTATTCTCCGCGGCATCCACGCACAACTCACCACGCGCCCCACCGAGAGCGAGAACCACATTATAGCGACCACGAAGAGGTTACCCCATGTGACTCTACCCTCCCTAGCAACCGGGCCAACTCAGCACGCCCTGGATTCAAACTCGCGACTCCAGATGTGATAGTCAGCGTCAATAATCGCTGAGATACCCAGACCCACGATCAGTTGATTATTTAATAACCGTGGCAGGCCTGAGACAAAGTAACATTTATCTTTAACAATAGTGCTACAACATGGGCCGCCATCTTGATTGTTTTTGATTGAATGGAACACATGACTGCGTCACATGACAACAAAAACGTCGTGGTTTTTGAGCATCTCCGTTTTCCCTGTCTACACAAATGTATTTACTAGAGAGAGCGTTTTTGTAATGCTCAATGGTCTCAGTGTGGACGGATGCGAAAATATAGTGAAATTAATGCGTTTTCTAAAGGAAACGTATTAGTGTGGACGTGACCTGAGAATAATAATGAAAGATAAATACAAGACAAAAAAGATTAAACAAAAAAAAAACATGGTGCATGAAGATTGATGTGGGGAAAAAAGTTTTATTGTGCACTTCTAAAATGTTTTTTTGCACTTCTGTTTAAACAACAGAACTTATATTTGACATTACAAATTCATACTATGCATTCGACATGCTTTACTTTTTCGGGATTATTTTGGTAGGTGTTTCTTTATATTAAACATAGAAAAATCCGTTTTATACCATGGAGTAAATTTACATAATTAGCCATGGGTTTTTCATATCAGCTTTTTAATGCTCACGTAAAGTCGGTCAATCAGACTGAAGATTGTGTCTGTTCATCTTCCTGACTCTTGTTTGTAACGAAGAGTTTTATTAAACATGTTCTGTGTGTTTGTCAGGGGACGAGCAGTATCCAGAGGGCGCTGAAGACCGACTTCCTCCGCCGGGCAGTCCGTTCTACCTCACTGACCCCTCACAGCTCTGGTAAGAGTGGAAATAAATTGAAGACACTTTAGCTAATTAAAGCACCGCTGCTAAAAATATCACAACTTAAAATAAAAAATGTGAAACATTTTCAATAAAATTAATCAGCTAATCAGTTAATGGACGATTAGTTGACTGTCGTGACCCTAGGTACAAAACAGCATTTCATGTTGACTAAGTTAAGGATTAAAAGTAAATCACGTTTAAAAGAAAAGTGGATCAACTGACCTGTGTGTGTCGTGCAGTGTGCCTGAGCTCGGTGAAGAAGGCGCGAGCGGCGTCCGCGGCCCCGTGCTTTTCCACCCGCCACCCAACTGCAGGATTAGAGAGGTGCATTGTGGGAGTCAGGTGCGGCTTGTCGTCATAGCGATTCGAGACATTGCCAAAGGAGAGGAGATCACTGTGGACTACAGCTTGACCGACTGGGGAGAAAATCCCATGGTACTCAAAATGTCTCTTCAATATGTTAAATAATATAATGTTAATAGCTGTGTGATGTGCTGCATGCGTCAGTTTTGTTATTATTCATGGAGCAAATGTTCTTGAAATTTGCAGGGTTTCCACAGTTCAGTGTCTCCGCCTGGATTTGAATGTGGATTCAACCCCGAGAACAACATTAAGAAGGTGATTCATGCAAAACAAACATATTCACTAGGGGTGAGCGGTGTGACTAGAAACTTTAATATCATATTACGAGTCATTTTTATATCACAGTAACGGTATATACTATGATGTAGTTATTTTAGCTGGAAATTCAATATTAAATGTATTAAAATGACTTTTATTAACATTAACAAACATTATTATTACATTAATACGTAACGGATTATTAAAACCGTAAAGGTGCTGCTCTGGTTCGGTCCTCATTAATTTATCTCTCCGTCTCTCTAGGAGGAGGATCCCGGCTCACTACCGCTCTCTCTCACAGTTTCTGACTACCTCACTCCATCATGGTCCCTCTCGCCATCCTCCTCGCCGATGTCTCATTCTGAGGCCAGCGACTCGGACCGCGAAGAGGAGGAAGAAGATGATGATGACGAAGACGATGAAGACCTCGAGGAACTGCGTGGCCGTATGATGAGACGGCGTAAGAAACTGAAAACTTCAGCGAGCGTCAAGAAAAAGGCCACGCCCCGCCCACTGTCGTTCACTTGCCCCGCCCCTTCCTCTCCCTCCCCCTTCCAGCAGCCTCTGGCCCCACCCATGACAAACATAAACAATAATATTAACATAAACATTGGGCATGGCGCAAGCGGTGCGTTATCCCACCGGCAGCACTGCCCGTACTGCGGCCGCCATTTCCGCTCACTCGCGCGCCATCTTGAGAAACACCACGACCAGCAGCCTGAGGTGCGAGCCGCCATGGAACTGTCGCACCACCATACGCCTCCCCAACCCACAACGACCACCAACACGCACACATTTTCATCGCCCGCACAACCCTCGTCCTCTCTGGGACCGTCGCTGTTTTCACAGGAACGCGATTCTGTGTCATCGCCGTCTAAATCTGGTGCTGTCTCGTTTTCGCTCTCCCTGTCACCACCTACTTCTTCGAATACCTCTAAAAAGACCGCCACCTCCATCTCAACTACTAAAAAGGGCGCAGCTCCCGCTGCCAGCACCGTCAACAAAAGCTCTCCTGTCACGCCCAACCCTCCCACCAAGAGGGGGCGCCCTCCAAAGAAAGGAAAGGAAAAGAAACAGGAGGAGCTGCAGCAGGCCAAAGAAGAGGCTCCTCCTACTCCAGGTCAAGAGGGGGATGAGGAAGATAAAGAGGAGGATGAGTTAAACATGAAAGAAGGGAGTGTAGATGAGAAGAACGGTGAGATGGAGAGGTATGTAAAGCCAAGTTATTTATTGTCGTTTGTGTAGGGTAACAGGCTACATTGTCCAATGAAAATCAGTCTTTGTGCGAGCGTGAGTTACATACAATAGATAAAGTGCAATCAGAAATATAGATATTTATTAATGAAAAGCTGAAATAAGAAAGGTAGAAAACCCATAACGATTCCCAAACAGACTCTTAGGAATCAGTTCTTTTGAATCTGCAGCACAAAACACACTATTCTCGAACAAATGACTCTTATGAATCGGTTCTTTTGAATCTGCAGTACAAAACACACTATTCTCGAACAAATGACTCTTATGAATCGGTTCTTTTGAATCTGCAGTGCAAAACATACTATTCTTGAATAGATGAATCTTATGAACCGTTTTGTTTAATCTACAGCGCAAAACACATGATTTCCAAACAAATGACTCTTAGGAATCAGTTCTTTTGAATCTATATCGCAAAACACATGATTTCCAAACAAATGACTCTTAGGAATCAGTTCTTTTAAATCTACAGTGCAAAACACATGATTTCCAAACAAATGACTCTTAGGAATCAGTTCTTTTGAATCTGCAGCGCAAAACACTATTCTTGAACAAATGACTCTTAGGAATCAGTTCTTTTGAATCTATATCGCAAAACACATGATTTCCAAACAAATGATTCTTAGGAAGCAGTTCTTTTGAATCTATATCGCAAAACACATGATTTCCAAACAAATGACTCTTAGGAATCGGTTCTTTTAAATCTACAGTGCAAAACACATGATTTCCAAACAATTGACTCTTAGGAATCAGTTCTTTTGAATCTATATCGCAAAACACATGATTTCCAAACAAATGACTCTTAGGAATCGGTTCTTTTGAATCTGCAGCGCAAAACACTATTCTTGAACAAATGACTCTTAGGAATCAGTTCTTTTGAATCTATATCGCAAAACACATGATTTCCAAACAAATGACTCTTAGGAATCGGTTCGTTTGAATCTGCAGCGCAAAACACTATTCTTGAACAAATGACTCTTAGGAATCAGTTCTTTTGAATCTGCAGCGCAAAACACACTATTCTTGAACAAATGACTCTTAGGAATCAGTTCTTTAGAATCTACAGTGCAGAACACATGATTTCCAAACAAATGACTCTTAGGAATCAGTTCTTTTGAATCTATAGCGCAAAACACATGATTTCCAAACAAATGACTCTTAGGAATCAGTTCTTCTGAATCTGCAGCGCAAAACACACTATTCTTGAACAAATGACTCTTAGGAATCAGTTCTTTTAAATCTACAGCGCAAAACACATGATTTCCAAACAAATGACTCTTAGGAATCGGTTCTTTTGAATCTGCAGCGCAAAACACACTATTCTTGAACAAATGACTCTTATGAATTAATTATTTTGAATCTGCAGTGCAAAACACACTATTCTTGAACAAATGACTCTTAGGAATCAGTTCTTTGGAATCTGCATTGCAAAACACATGATTTCCAAACAAATGATTCTTATGAATCGGTTCTTTTGAATCTACAGTGCAAAACACATGATTTCCAAGCAAATTACTCTTAGGAATCATTTCTTTTGAATCTGCAGCGCAAAAAACACTATTCTTGAACAAATGACTCTTAGGAATCAGTTCTTTTGAAACTGCAGCGCAAAACACACTATTCTTGAACAAATGACTCTTAGGAATCAGTTCTTTTGAATCTATATTGCAAAACACATGATTTCCAAACAAATGACTCTTAGGAATCAGTGACTCTTAGCAATAAATTATGGCAACATTTTTCCTCTCTTTAATCATTCTCATAATCGTTAGATTAGCCGATTAACATCAACATAATTGTTAGTACCTATAAGTGTGTTGTGTTCACGTAGAGTATGTTTCAGGCCTTAAGGCCTGTTCACACCAAGTCCGTATTTTCAGTGCGATTGTTCGTTCCGAACGAGCCTTTAAATGGGAACAGTGAATTCCTATAGCGCTATTCACATCGGGTCCAACAAATGTTTGTAGAACAGCAAGAGCGTACTGCTGTACTGGGGTGAAATCATTTATTGTTTAATTTTTTACGTGCTCGTTGGAAGTTCTTCTTGCAAAATCGTCACAGATTTGGTGTGAACAGGCCTTAAGACTGTATATGTTGGGTTTTACCTTTTTTAATCTCACATCCATCACTGTTTCTTGTCTTCTTGCAGCTCTCATCGGTCACACATGCCTCCTCTCCTCTCCTCACTTTCTACACTGGTTCTGTACCTCCGTCAGCAGCAGCACTCCTCTTTTCTCTCACTTTCTCGTTCGCCCAGCTTGGCAGAGTCATGGCGTTTGCTGTGCCACTCAAGCTTGGCTCTTCTTATCTTGTACAACCGTCATCGCGAGTGCGAGGTTGCCAAACTCACCATTCAAGACTACCGCGACCGCTCCACGCCTTCCCCGAACTCCGTCTCTCCGCTGGAGTCGACGATTTCTCCTTTCGAACGCCACGTCCTCTGCCACCTCCCCCGGGTGGGCGTAATGGGCAAACGCGGTCGCATTCAACCCCTCATTCTTCCGCCCAATTCCGAAGCTTGTCTGGACCTTCTCCTCAAGACCTCCGCGGATGTGGGTGTCGATCCAGAGAGCCCATATGTCTTTTCGCGACCGTACCACTCTCCCGCCACGCCGCTACGCGGGACAGACCTACTTCGAGGTTTGGCGCGTACTAGCGGTGCTAAAAACCCCACGGCGCTCACCGCACCCCGTGCTCGCCGCCAAGTGGCCATCCTCACCCAACTACTCTTGCTGGAGGAGGGCGTGAGGCCTGCAGGCACAGCCGTGAAGCGACTGGAAGACTTTCTTCAAAAGGAGTACCATGTGACACAAAGCTGCACGCGGATTGGTCAGGACCCAGCGCTGATGAGTCGCGTGGGACGGGTGGTGTTGTACGGAGAGCGAGAGGGTGTGCTGTTCAGAGGGATGAGTCTTCAACACATCTGTCTCGAACTGGACGGTGAGTGAACTGGAAATAAAATGCTAAATTTAATTTCTGAAATGATTCATTTATAATAGAGTAGATCATGAACTGGTGTGAAGAGTTGATACAGTACCGATTCCAGTCAAATCTGACATTTCTTTACCAATTTTGAAAGAAGTCTTTGCACGTTTGTTCAGTTGTTTCAACTTCGAGTTCTTAAATTTAGGGACAGAAAAACAGGACTCGTGATATGGCCAAATGTAATTTATTAAACAGCAAAAGGCTGTGATTTAATTAAATATATCAATAGTCTGTATGCGCTGCACGCTTCAAAGTGAACACTGTTGAACATTCTCCAAGCACACAGAGAGCTCATGATACAGTGTTTCCAGCGGTTTCAGAGCAGCTCAAAATCTGTTCATTACTGCTTTTGTTTTATGACAATGTTTATTTTACAGTGTGTATAGAGTAATAAGTTGTAGATGATTGAGTACAGGCATTTCAAAATAAGAGTCCCCGGTGTACTTCCAGCTTATTTATAGTTATAAGTCCTGCGTTATGCATAGGGATGCACCGGTCTGCTCCAATACTGACGTTTTTAAACAGATCGAGTATCGGTCCGAAGAGTCCAATTCAAATCCGATACTGTGTGTTAGTCATGTTCATTACTGTCAAGCTCAAAAAATGACATAAAAACAGCATTAAAGTAGTTCATATGACTCGTGCATTTTATTCAAAGCCACTTGAAGACGTGCGATAGCTCTGTGAATCACAAAAGACTGTGTTTAATAAGTAAACATATAGTATGCGCAGCGCTAGTGCGTTAGATAATTTTTATCCTTCACAGCGGTGCGCAATATTTGAGCGCTACTCACGAACAACATCTCAGATGTAGATGCTCAATAGTTCAGTTCATTTATAATATGTATTTAGAACGGCACCGGAGGAGCATTTTACCAGAATCTGAATAAGAAGCGAATTAAAGTACTGTGAACTTGCCTACAAACAGACACATACAGGACTTCCTGAAGAGTTCAGAATGTCAAAATAAAAGTGTGAGGGTTTAAAAAGTGCACGATTGAGATGTATTACTATTATAATATATTATTATTATTATTATTATTATTATTATCATTTGTTTACAAATTATAACAATATTTAAGTTGAATGGGTTCTGTGTGAATGAAAAGTGGACTGATGTGTTACAACTAAATTGAACAAAAAATAGATCTGAATCCTTTAAAGTCCAGATGCAAGTTGAAACATTTTTGCAAAAAATAAAAAAAACGAAATGGCTTCTTTTCTACTGATGACTTATACTGTAATTACTGTTAGTTTTGCTGTTACATTATCCAGTATACTAGTTAATAATAAAGTGTTTCTTAATAAGCTATACATTTATATTGAAATAATGTGTAGTTAGAGGTTTGTGTTTCTTTACATATTAAAGAGTACTCCCAATTAGTTCCACACAATAATGTAAAGATTTTCTAAACTGATTATGCAAAAAAAAAAAAAAAAAAAAAAAACACCATCGGGATCGGATCGGGATCAGCCGATACTGAGATTTCCGATATCGAATCGGAAGAGGAAAAGTGGTATCGGTGCATCCCGAGTTAGGCACCTAATCTTAATCTCAGTTTCTGGTTATTATTGGAAATGTGTTTTCTTGTTGCCTCTGTGACTGTGCCCATCACAGTAAAAAAGGCTAAGAACATTTGTAACGTATTTAATATATCAATTTTAAAAACAACTGGCCGATTTATCAGTTATCGCCTTTCTTCCATCACATTATTGTATCAAAAAAATCCAATATCGGTCGACCTGTCGTTTGCATGTGTTGATATATTGGTACGTAAAACAATTTTCATATGATTTTCATCTGGATTGGACATACCCTATCTTAAAAGAGGTCTTAAAGTCTTAAATTTGATTTTAAAATCTGTGCAGCATCCCTGAAAGAGTGAAATAAACAAACCATTTATATTTATTTATTTATTAAAATTATTAATATTTATTGTGTGAAAATAATTTCTATCAATTTCTTTTCAAGAATTATGACTGTCCCACACTTGTGCCGTCATTTCCTGCACACCAAACAATTTCACCCCTAATAAAGTTTGTTCAAAAGTTAGTGGACCTTTGTGTCGGTGGAGATGGAGGATGAGGAAAAACAAAGAATATCAAGGGAAATATCACTTTTATAAGCTGTAATTTTGACTAATTTTGCAAAACGAGTGAAAATATTATTTAATTGTGTGTATTTATGATACATAAAATTTTAGCTATGAAGTTATTATAAACAAATTTAAAAAAAAAAGGTTAAAAATAACTGCGATTCCATCCAAGGATTTTTTGCGAAAAAGTTTTAGCGCATCAAAATAAAATTGATGGAAACGATAAAA
The DNA here is from genome assembly GCF_019703515.2 of Myxocyprinus asiaticus. Classification (NCBI taxonomy): domain Eukaryota; kingdom Metazoa; phylum Chordata; class Actinopteri; order Cypriniformes; family Catostomidae; genus Myxocyprinus; species Myxocyprinus asiaticus. The sequence goes on along the minus strand of NC_059345.1, from coordinate 1,307,695 downwards.
TTTCACAAGTGTCGACATCATATTTTCCCGTTTAACTTAAGCACATAAACTCTTATGTCGACATGTCAAATGATGTTAAAAACTAGTTTGGAAATGAATTTGTAGAGAAAAATGGCATTAATGCAAAACAATTTAGTGTCACATGACAGAATTACATTATAACGGAGAGGAACACTTGGACTGATATGGAGACTCAAGTTTTTCATGTTTCTTTAAAGACATAAATTAAATTAAAATGACATAAAGTGAAGGGATTGTCCATATTTTTTATTCAAGAGTGTAATATAGGATCACAGGCTCGTTATAACGCCACCTGTTCTGTTGTGTTGTGACAGATATTCGAATCAATTTATTCTATTAATCCCAGATACAGATGAGCTCCATTTCGACATCATCTGATATTTCCTACGATTGTAATTAAAGTACGTGAAATTAAAGAGTAAACCGGCTGATTTCAATAAACTGTTTCAATCTCTCCATTTTACACAAATGTGAGGACATCTGGGACATGAAAGGTACATAATTTGTGATATATTCACAGTTCTGAATGGAAATGACTAAAGAGACGATTTATTTTGTGCTAAACCAAGTGTTGTTTTTTTTAGGAATGACGTCATGACACAAACCATTTTATCGGTAAATGGCCATTTGAATGGAAACGAGCAAGAGGCAGCAATTTTCGCAAATTTTTTATTTTTTACGTATTTTCACTTTGTCGATAACAGAACTGCGCAAAAAGTGGATGCAAACGTAATGTAATTTCCATCAGCGTCATTTCAAGCACAGGATTCTATTAAACACAATACAGAATTTGAGATGTGCTGGAAATGACACAAAAATAACACAAATCTCATAAACTGTGAAAAATGTTTGAACGAGATTTTACTTTCTATAAGTCCACAGTGCAAAAAGTGCCTGAAGCTGAAGAAACACGCATAAATAAAGAGCTTTTGATATATTTAAAATCGAAATAAACCAAAAAGACTGCTAATAATGGGCTAGCCATCATGGCTTTTGAGTAGAAAAGTTAATTACCCACCCTAATATTCATGAGCTAAGCCATAGTATAATTCACGATTTAAAAAAAACAACTACTGTAGATCAATATCGAATTATTATTTTTTTATTTTTTGCCACTTACCTCATTTTGTCATCAGATTTTACTTTGGAATTATGCTTTAAACATGTACAAAGAGGTACAAAAGCTTTTTCACCGTTCTAACAAAAAAATAATTTCCATTGAACATGGATTGGATCTGTTGAACACATGACAGGCCAAACATTTTATTTAAAGATAAATAGAAGGTAAAACAATATACAAAAAATAACTAAATATAAAACTATGCATATATTGGGCAATTCCTCAGAAATGCTAGCCACATCATGAAAAATGAAATGTTTTAACCAAAGGAACAAAACCCCCTTTTAAATTCTGTATAACAGCGGTATAATAGATAATGGATAATGCCGTCCAGACCGCTAGAGGGCGCCGCTTGCTCACACAGCACTGACTGAAGTGATGAATAAAGACTATATTTTAAAACGCAGCCTTTAAAATCTTAATTCAATCAATCATGCAGCATTAATGGGTATCATACTGATGTCTCAAAAGTCAAAGTCTTCTACATATTGTGGCTGTTATTATAGCTTCACAGAGGTTTTCACATTGGTTTTTCATGTCGGCGTTTTCAAGCTTATAACCGATATGCTGATGTTTTAAATTTGGTCAGTAATTTGCCGATAAATATCAGCAGCCGATACACTGGTGCATCCCTACTATCAATACTTTAGAAAAAAATCAACTTCAGTATACTGTTACTACCGTAGTAAAGCATTCAGACGTTAATTAAAGTGTCTCTCTCTCTCGTACAGTGATGTCAGGGAACTCTGCCGACTCTTTTTCGGATGATACGGATGGAGAGAGTGAGAAGAATAAAGAGAAAGCTGAAGTTGTGAAGAAGGGAAGATCCAGCGCTCGAAGGCCGATGCCTAAAAAGAGAAGCCGCCCACATGTGACACCGGCCACGCCCTCTCCTTCAGGTGCACACAAGAGGCGGAGCTCCCAGGTCAAATCAGGTGAGTGTCTCTGGTTTTGGGAAACCTTATTTTTACGTTTATTATAGAGGTAACATTATTTCTTGTATTTTAATAAATTTATTTATTGTAAAAAATGTAAATGATTGTGTGCTTTTCATTTTGTACAAAAAGTATAACATGTAAATATAAATAAAATGTTACAATATAAATTGCATGTAGTTTTTCAAAAAAGTAATCATGGCTGACTGTGAACACTACATTTCTACAATGACATCTGAAATCTATTGATTTTAAATGATTCTGCATCCTAAACACTAGGTGTCAGTGTAAGATGACACAAACACACAAGTTACTGAGATAACCTTTAAATTGGATGCAGCAGGACAAAATACAAATACAAAACACAATTTAAGAGTAACTGGTAAGAGGTGGAATGTTGTAATGTATTTATTCTATAAAAATAAACTTTGTACAGTTACTGTTCTTATAAAATATTTTTTCTTGCATTATATGTAAAATTTCAATGATGGTTACATTTAAAACGAAATTTGATGACCAAAATCAATGTTTATCAAACGGACTGATTTGATTGACGCAGGTACTTGTGCGCTCGCTTCTCAATGAAGTTTACGGTAGGACAAACGATTTTACGGAATGGAATTACGCGCCTGATTTTGAGTTCCTTACATTTATAAAATATAGAAAATATCAGTAAAATGTCAGTTTTTAGCCAACTACAAGTAAATCGCACGTGACATAATTTCACGCTATGCAAATAAAATGTCTGTTATTAGCCACTGGCTAGTAAATGTTCAGATTTAACTCGCCAGTGACTGAGTTGTGTAGTGGTGAAGAACTAAAGCACAGTGATCCTTTTACTGAATAAGAAGCTGGATTCAGACTCGTCTTTAACTGCATGTTGTGTCTCGTGAGCGCACACACTCTGAAGGAAATTTACCTTATTTGGCTGCTGTGGGTCCTGAAGTGTTGTGATCGCACTGTCACTGTCGCTTTAGTTGAGCCGTGATATGCCACAGTTACATTTACATTTCATTTAACCACGTCAACACTGATTTTGCTTAAAGTTTTTTATGGACTGTTTTCACAACATTCTCCGTTTTAAAGCATGACTACAGACCAGTATCGCACCTGTTGGATGTCTATTAGAAGGTAAAAGTGTTGCAGAACTCGAGAGCTTGTTGATCTAAATTTGAGAACTTATACAATAAATATTTGTACACGTAAGTAAAAACACATTATGCATGTCAAATTTTCCTTTTAGCTCGTTCCATGTATTTTGTGTCCAGAGATGAAAACCACACACACCATTTTCATTTCTCTTTTAATATCCTTTCTGTTATTTACAGTCAGTTGGTGATCAAAAAGTGAAAAATAAACAACATATATAATAATAATATAATAAAATTTATTAGCCAATAGCAATTTTTTCTCCAATATATCCAGGTTGGTTATGTGCTGGAGAGAATCAACTCTCAAGTTCGTCAAACAGCAAAAAAAAAAAAAAAAAAAAAAAGACACAAGGAGAGTCAAGTGTTTGGTATCATTGTAAAGATTTATTTTTTTTAATGATATAGATTATGATAGATTCTGAGACTCTCAGCCTAAGAAACTGCTGGAAAATCACACAAAATTGAGCCAAACATTTACCTTTTTTTTTTTTTTTTCTTATTTTTCTGATTTGACATTATATATCTCTGGGTATAAATAAGGTGTCTCTGAAAAACTGCTTTTGTTTTGTTCCCAATCATGTCAACTGTAAAAATGTTGTGTTGATACGACAAAGCAATCAAAAATTATAACATTACAAAATATAATTTATCATAGTGTCTAAAAGCCTCTCCAAACAAATAAAACATAATAATTGTACATAAGAATTAATTACACATGCAAACACAACAATGACTAAAGGTTTGCATAGCATGCAGACATGATTTTAGTAATGAGATTTCACAGAATGAGTTTCATTCTGTGTCATTTGAGTCATCATTGAGTCTGTGTCATGTATTTGGCGCCATCTCCTGGTGGTCATATGTAACATTGTGCTTCATGTGGATTATCTAATGATCTATGCGTCTGATTATCTTGTGTGTGGACTCGTTTGAAAGATAATCACCTCCTCTAAATAATGGTATGTGATATTTTATATTCTGTTTATTTTTCATTATAAGTTATAACGCAGCATATAAGCAACACCAACATAATTGTCAAAGACATATACTTAGCTATTACTCGCTATATTTTTGTCTGTGAGTAACAAATAGGCTGGTTGTATTTTACTCTTTGAGAGCTTTCCAACAACATATGACACATGACTATTTGATCAGTTTGATGTTTTTACTGATTACAATAATATGTACAGTGCAATTTGATTTAATAAGTTGTCAAAACGGAACACTTCTGATTTATCTGCAAATTTTAAAGCACTTTTCAGTTTTTGTCATAATGTCTACATGCATTGTAAAGTAGAGCTTCTAATCTTTAAAACAATTCCTATTTTGTGTTAGTCAAGACTGTTATTAATAACCACAATTATATTTTTTTCTCTCTGACCGGACCCGCCGGTGGGCTCATCTAGTCTTTAAAGGTTAAAAAAAATAATGTTATTATTCACCTTGGTTCCGTTCCAAACTTGTATGACGTGTCACTGCCAGCACTACAATGTTAGATCTGCATCTCTACTAGAGGTCTGCAACCCGAACCGGGCCCGATGGGACCTGAGAACCCAATGGGTTTTGGGCCGGGTTTGGGTCTGCTTTTCAAGTAGGACTTCGGGTCGTGTTCGGGTTTGGAATTAATGAAAAAATAAACAGGCCTACTGAACTTGTTTCACGCAGCGCTCTCACTCACAGACACGTGAACGGACGAGTTAGGGGCCGTTCACACTGAATGTGTTTTTGCACGCGTCTGTTCTGTTTTCCCATTGTTTAAACACATGCTGGACGAATGTCTTTGACATTTGCACCGCATCTCACTTTTTCTTCAGCATCTTGCACAGGACCGGCACATTTTAAGCACAATGTCAAGTTAAAAAGAAAACACTTGTTGAGACACCTGCACTCTGTTTCATTCTTGCACTGCGTCTAGATTGTTTTTAGCGCAGTTGTCACAAAGATTTAACGTTCTAAACAAGTTCAGGCTGCATGGGGGGACTGTTGCATTGTTACGTATTATTCCAGATTGTTCTGCACCAAGTGAAGTTTCAGCACATAAACGGTAAGTCAATGCTTTTTTCCCTTCTGCTCTAGTGTACTGAGGAGCTGTTTCAGTACTGTTATGAATGTTACATAAAATACAGCCTATTGCAACATTACTTGCTAGGAGAATAAATTAGAAGTGATTTCAGGGTCGGGTTTAAAATCTGACGGTATCGTTCGGGCCAGGTAGTGTCGGGCCACACGGTCTCGGGCCCGTGCAGACCTCTAATCTCTACTCTAAACCGTGTTCATTGGAATCCTTGTTTTCACTCCTCAGGTAAACGTGGCGTTCTGAAGCGGCCGTGGTCGGAAGCAGAGCGGGTTGCCGTGGAGACTCACCTGAAGCGGAATATCGTGGAACTGCGCGTTCCTGCTAAAGCGGACTGTGAGCGGTGTCTGCAGCACTGCCCCCTGCTGGTCACCAACCAGCGCGACTGGAGGGCTATTAAATTCTACTGCCACAACCGCATTCAGCTGCTGAAGAAGCAGGGACGCAGAGAAGGCACCGGCGCAAGCATCTGTTAACTACAGTAACAACACATACACGTTAATATTTCACCAAAAAATACAAATTGTCATTATTTGTTCACCCTCGTGTCGTTCCAAACTCATATGCTGTTATGGAATGACATGACGGTGAGTGAATAATGACAATTTTTATTTTTGGTTGAACTTTTCCTTTAAGCTTCTACAGAGTGCAATGATGTACACACTTTCCACATTCCTATGTGTGAGAATTACGACGCTTGAGTTTTAACAGAATGTTTTCAAACTATGAAACTTTTCACTCTCTGGACGGACTGTGAACGACACTCACATTCAGTAATGAACTGGTGCAAATATTGTGAAGTTATTCCTGAACTATTTCATTTCTATAAGAATGTTTTTCATTTGAATCTTGATGTTGGACTGCTGTGGAGTCGGACCGTTATGTTTTATTTTTACTCCACTAATAACTAACCGCGGTAAACAATTGGGACCAGTATTTGTTTCAAGAGTATTTGACGAGAAATCAGTGTTACCTCACTTCATAGACGCTCATTCACTTAAGATTAAGTGAATCTTATGAAAACATGGCCATATTTCACCTGAAAAGCAAAAGTCAAAAATATTGTTTTTATAATGTTTATATAAATAATGCTAAATGTTTTAGGACCATTAAGATTTTTGTTTTCATGACAATTAATCACATTTTCCACCAAATTCTCATTACTGAAATGTTTCGTATATAGTGTTGCACTAGTGGTGCGTACGGTCTCACTTAATTAGGAACATAAAGTTCAAACTATGGGTTTAGTAATTAAGTTCTTAAGCCAAAACTTATTGAGTATGTTTTAAACTCTCCGTACTCCTGAAGTGTTAAAAAGCCGTGAATTTCAGGTTTTTGTCTCGCATAACTGTCAGCGGTACTAAACTACATTTCTATTGAAATACGATATGTAAAAAATATTTCGGCGGTCTCTAAACGGTTCACGTGCATTGTGATGGCAAAGCAGGTTCACCCTTTCGTGCAATTGATGAAAAACGTAATCTGTCAAATCAAAGTCAAAATAAAAGCTCCAGGTGAAATAAATATGACAAATATATTACTATTGTATAAAAAAAAAATCTTCAAAATAATAATTGTAATTCAGTATCATATTATAAAAATAAAAATGGACTGAATAATAATAAATAATATATAACTGGGTTACAAAATATGGCTAAATAAAACATGAGTTTTTGCACACGCTGTTTATTCACAAAAAATGTTCTATAAAAATATAGTTAATTATTGCTTTTTTATTACTGTATTGTTGTTTTGGTATAATCAGATACATTTAGGGATGCTCTGATTGATCGGCCGACAGTCACATCCTATGACTCGATCGGTACTTTGGCCGATCGCATTAACTGATCACTCACGTTGCAAAAGACGCGTGGCTCCTTTAAGACTTCAGCAGCACTGTCATGGCATCAGGAGTGTGGGTAATACTGGCATAGTGTTGTAAGACAACAGACTTGATTCAGCAGTTAATGATGCAGTGGGAGAAGTATGGTGAATATGAAACGTTTGTGTACTGTTAATGTGCCGTTTCATAAGCGACAAGGAGAACGATGCGAGCTGTGAAACTGTCCTTATTATCGTTCATGGTGGCAGCGTCTGGGCATCGGCATCCCAGTAATAAAGTGTCACATTAAGTTTAATTGCACCTATGTGTTATCAGTTTGTCTCCAGTTTGACACCAAGCTTCATTTTTTTGTTTGATCTTAATAGAGAATATTTTGTTAGCCTATACTTGATTTAAAAAAGCTTTTTTTAAGTAAGCCTTTTAAACTTTTTTTGTCAGCAAAAACTAGGCAAAGTGATATAACTGGGTAGAGGAAAATTCAATTAATATTAGCAGTGTGCAGAAAGCTCACATGACAGAGATCCTGATAAAAGGTGAAATGATCGGGATCGGCTGTAAAAATCCTGATCGGAGCATCCCTATTTATTATATTAGAAATTAAATACCATTCTTGTGTTTATTTTGTGAAAAACTGTGGAAAGCATGCCTTATCTTTGACTTGAAAGATATTAAACAGTTTCAATCTACTTGAGTTACTTGAGTACAATGGTTGAATTAAACATGATGATTTAAAATCACGTCATTTTTGATCAAATAAACAATTATCGAGACAGATAAAATATTGTCAACAGTTTGCTCAGTTCTTAATAAAACCCAGTAGAAAATTGCAAACGATGAAGTAACATCATTTAATACTCTTTTTACTAACTGGCAGCTGATAAAAGAAGAATAACTGTATTTCTTTTTCATTTTGCAGTTCATCGGATGATTTGTCGGACTCGATGTGAATAGCGCATTATAGGAATGCATTGTTCCCGTTCAGAATGAACAATCGCACCGAAAGAACCTGGTGTGAACAAGCCTTTAATTCTGAGTTTGTAATTAGAAGACTTTAATACATTTTACCATGTTGTATAAATGCTTGCCAATGTGAATAATATTTCTCCAATTACTGTAATGAAAATTGTATTGCCATAAAAATGTCACAATGCAAACCATCGGTATGATTGAAAGAAATAGACTTACTATTTGTAATGCAAAAACAATATTTCCTGTTCTTCCTTTTGATTTTGTGGTGAAATATGACCTGGACGTGTTTTGTGAGATTCACTCATCTGTGCTTTTAACTACATGTTTTGTTGCAATAAATAAATATACAGCTGATATAAACAACAAACTCAATTGACCTTTCGCTAAGCCCCACCTTAAAAACAATTCTGACCAATCCGACCCTAACTGCTGTTACCGTCCTCTATTTTTAATCATTTAAACTGAATTTTACAGAAATAATACGGTATAATTTGGTTGCCATTCTGGTTCACCCTCTGTGCAATTTATCACGTTGCTGTTTTTGATGTTTGAGTCATCATTGAGTCTGTGTCATGTATTTGGCGCCATCTCCTGGTGGTCATATGTAACATTGTGCTTCATGTGGATTATCTAATGATCTATACATCTGATTATCTTGTGTGTGGACTCATTTGAAAGATAATCACCTCCTCTAAATATTAGTATGTGATATTTAATTTTTCATGAAGTTATAAGTGAAAATAATGTAACAATTAAAAAAAAAAGATAAAATGCTTTACAATGTCACAGTTAATTCTTACCGCTTTATAAGCAGATTTTACTGAAAATCACAGTTTACGGTAACAAAATGGGGCGGAGCTCAGCGGACGGTCATTTACATATTTCTTACTCAAGCGGCAGCAGTAGTTCAGCTCGTTCTATTCATCAGATCATTTCAGTTCAATTTTCATTGAGTTCAGAGATGAGCTAGTAAATTCTCACCTGTGCCAACAGAACAAAAGCAGTGTTTCACCTTTAAAACCAGTTTTAACTGTAAATTTCCCTTTTTATCTTTACAGTCCTCTAAAGTGTATTCAGTGTACATTGATGTATCGTAATGATGATATTAGACATTAGAAATGCTTCTGGAGTACATTCTGTAAATATTGACTTGTGTAAAAGTACTTCATTTTAAAGTTGTTTTCTGAAATACTGTTGTAAAGGTCTATCAAATTTTAGAAAGATGCTATCTGGACAAATACAGAGATTAATGTCACATCACAAAACAACATATTTGATTCGCACATTGTCATGTGCTTTATTACATTACAAACATGTGAAAACTATAATCAATGTGTATTTTAATATCAGCTACAATTGACGTGTTCCACACAACACAGACTTGAGAGGGGAAAAAATGGAAGAATGTATTATTTTGTGTTACTGGACTTTGAATTTCAGATTTTCATTCTGGTCTCAGATTGGAGAAAAAGACAATGAATAAACAACATGATAATTGTTTTGCCCCTGTTTTATCTCAAAGACGCCTGTGGAATTGAAATGTATGTGGTTATATTGTCAATGTATGGCAAAAGTGTAGCTGTGGACAGTTATATACTGTCTTATTTTCTGTTTATTAAACATGTTATTGCTTGAACAAGGTTTGTAACACTTCTCAGCAGAATACACTTCAGTGAGCGCTTGATATTTCGATGAGACACATTCTGCTGTTAACATATACTCTTGAAAACACTTTCTATGTCACTCAGGAGAGCACGGATAGATGCTTTTAATAACTACAGTGGCAAGAAAAAGTATGTGAACCCTTTGGAATGACCTGTATTTGCGGATGAACTTGTCTAAAAATCTGGCTAGTTACAATAATTTTACAATAAAGTTTGAACTAATAACACAACTTATTGTATTGTTCTTGTACATATTCAATACGTCACTCATATGTTCACAGTGTAGGTTGGAAAAAGTAAGTGAACCCCCTAGGCTAATGACGTCAACAAATGCTAATTAGAGTCATCTGGCAAACCTAGCATCCAATTAATGAAATGAGATTGGAGGTGTGGGTTAGAGCTACTTTGACTTATAAGGGTTACAAATTTATCTCAAAGAGCTTAGATCTTCATCTGTCCACAGTTAAACAAATTGTCTATAAATGGAGATGATTTAGTACTATAGGTACTCTCACTAGAAGTGGCCGTCCAGTCAAAATGACTCAAAGGGCACACCGCAGAATGCTCAATGAGGTAAAGAAGAATCCTAGAGTGACAGATAAAGACTTGAAGGAATCATTAGAACCGGTTAACAGCTCTGTTCATGAGTCTACTATACAGAAAACATTAAACAGGTATGGTGTTCATGGCAGGACATCATGAAGGAAGCCGCTGCTTTCAAACAAAAACATTGCTGCGCATCTGAAGTTTGCCAAAGACCATCTTGACACAACACTACTGGGAAAATGTTTTGTGGATCTGATGAAACTAAGGTTGAATTGTTTGGGAAGAACATGCAGCACTGCGTATGGCGTAAAAAGGGCACCTCATTCCAACATGAAAACATCATCCCAACGGTGAAGCACGGTGGAGGGAGCATCATGATTCGGGGCTGCTTTGCTGCTTCGGGGCCTGGACCGCTTTCCGTCATCAAAGGAAAAATGAATTCCCAAGTTTATCAAGATATCCTACAGGATAATGTCAGGGTGGCTGTGTGCCAGCTGAAGCTCAGTAGAAGTTGGGTGATGCAGCAGGACAATGACCCTAAACATCAAAGTAAATCCACTACAGAATGACTTCAAAAAAAGAAAATCCACCTTTTGGAGTGTCCCAGTCAGAGCCCAGACCTTAACCCAATAGAGATGCTGTGGAATGACCTGAAGAGAGACACCAGACATCCTAAGAATATGTCTGAGCTGAAGCAGTTCTGTAAGGAAGAATGATCCAGAAATCCTTCTGAACATTGTGCAGGTCTAATCCGCAGTTACCGGAAACACTTAGTTGAGGTTATTGCTGCCAAAGGAGAATTTTTTCCCACAGCACTCTGAATGTTTAATGAGATGTGTTCAATAAAGACATGAAAGATTATAATTGTTTGTGTGTTGTTAGTTTAAGCACATTGTGTTTGTCTATACGTGTGACTTTAATGAAGATTAGATCAGATTTTATGACCAATTAATGCAGAAAACCAGCTAATACCAAAGGGTTCACATACTTTTTCTTGCCACTGTTCAAGTACATACTCGGATTTATAACTATATATATACAGATTTACATTTAAATAAAGGGTTCACAATCACATACTGTGTCAACGCCTCAAAAAGAAGCAGGTTAGTAAAATACACATTACCATATTTGCATCATACTATTCTGTGTAATGTTTAAAGGGTCTATTATTGATTTTATTCATAAGATTACACACAATAATAAATGCATTTTCATGTATAATCAGACTTGTTTTACAAATGAATCTGAAGGAATCACGCTTTTTTAACATTATTATTATGATGTTAATATTCTGACTGTAAACATTCATGTAGCTGTATAATCACACACGTCATTATTACTATTATAAAACAACACTTTTGGCTTGTGTTTTTGTCCGTCGGTAGGCGATACAAATCAAATGTAGCTCCTTTTTTTGTGTGTGTGTGCAATAAACTACACAACAGCTTTTCAGCTGAGTGATGACAGACAACTCTCACGCTCTCCTGTTATTGTCTATGGCGTCATAGAGGGCATGTGTGACGTCAGCGGCTGAAGGGTATAAATATTGCATTACTGCACAGATCAGACATGATGATGAACTCCATGAATGCCTCGTTCACTGATGATAGGCTGCAGGCCACACTGGAAGAGGAGCGGCATGACTGAACAGGTGAGCAAATGTCATTTAACAGGTGCATTCAAACACCCTTAAACACATGGGAATTTTACCATACACTCTTACATATTCAGGTCTTTAGAGAACATGCACTTACATATGCATCTGCTAAATATTTTCAAGACAATTAGAAAATTATAGAAAAATATATATATTTTGATATTTCATATATCAACGAGATAATGCAAGAAATCTAGAACAGGATTCATTACTGTCACACTGAACTTTCCTGAGACACAGCTGGCTGTCCAACACATATTGAGCTGCACATAACACACAATCTACACACACATATGTATTTTCTCAGGCATTTATTGAGTCTAAATAGATGCACAACTTACATAATTTCAGTTGTACACTCAAATGACAATAGTCATATCATACTGTTCATGTGTTACACTTGCTATAGTTTACTTCCATGTTTCTTCAACAATTATCAATGTCAAATGTCAATCACTGAAACATCAGCACCACCTCGTTTGTATGAATATAGTACTAATTTATCTTGTAATAAAGAAATAGATATCCTGTGATAGTAAACATATATAGATGTGAAATAATCATAAAAATATAATTTATTGATTTAAGGACCATACACTTTTGGTACTTAACCCAAAATTAAGTACTTAATTGAAAAATTGCACCTCCCTTTGGTATTTGAAGGCTTTTTTGGCCGGAAAGGTCAGATGTGTAATTTTATTTTTTATGATGATAAAGATACAATTTCTTCTTCCCTGAAGTAAGAACAATAAAACTATGCATTTCTTTTAAAATTTCTTTATTTTATGCTATTTTGATCTTATATGCATGTACATTTCAACATTTTACAAATATGTGCAAATTTGTGAAAAATTCTGAAGGTACACTTCTGTAAGTTGAAACACATGAGAATGTGACATAAATTGGAGGCAAATTGCTGCCATCTGGTGAACAAAATATAAATAACATGACTTAAACACCATGTCATGCCAGTAACAGCCAGTAGATGACTGTAGACACATACTGTGTAGTAGAGGTCTGCACGGGCCTTAAAATGAAACCCAACCCATACCCGAGACCGCGTGGCCCGGCCCGAACGATACGGTCAGATTTTAAGCCCGAACCTGAAATCGCTCACTATCTAATTTCTTCTCCTAGCAAGTACTGTTGCAATAGGCTGTATTTTATGTAAGCATATAGGCAACATTCATAACAGTACTGAAACAGTAAACATACAGTTTTAATAAGGCACAGCAGCCCCTCAGTACACTAGAGCAGAAGGGAAAAAAGCATTGACTTACCGTTTATTTGCTGAAACTTCACTTGGTGCAGAACAATCTGGAATAATATGTAACAATGCAACAGTCCACTCTATGCAGCCTGAACTTGTTTAGAACATTAAATCTTTGTGACAACTGCGCTAAAAACAATCTAGACGCAGCGCAGAATGAAACGGAGTGCAGGCGTCTCAACAAGCGTTTTCTTTTTAACTTGACATTGTGTTTAAAATGTGCCGGTCCTGTGCAAGATGCTGATGAAAAAGTGAGACGCAGTGCAAATGTCAAAGACATTCGTCCAGCATGTGTTTAAACAATGGGAAAACAGAACAGACGCGCGCAAAAACACGTTCGGTGTGAACGGCCCCTAACTCGTCCATTCACGTGTCTGTGAGTGAGAGCGCGTGCGTGAAACAAGTTCGGTAGGCCTGTTTATTTTTTCATTAATTCCAAACCCGAACACGACCCGAAGTCCTACTTGAAAAGCTGACCCGAATCCAGCCCAAAACCCGTCAAGTTCTCGGGTCCCGTCGGGCCCGGGTGGGGTTGCAGACCTCTACTGTGTAGTCTGATGGCTTATAACCTAATTTTATATTTTATCACAAGATATGCATTTGAATATATATTTACACATTATCAAACTATTATTTGTCGAAGTTTAGCATTTTAAAATTGATTTGAAGTGTCAGTTTTTGCAGTTAATGTCATTTATGTTTGCAATCAAACCTGACCATGGTGTTACAATGACACAGAATAAACATTTTTCTACCAATAATTTATTTCAAATATAAACATTTAATAACTCAAAGGATAAAGGAAATGAAAAAAAAATTAAAAAAAATTATTAAATGAGGAAAAATTATTTCGGTAAAAAATGACCAAATGTCATAGTTACCTTTTTATTTTATTTTGGCTTTGCGTGTGTGTGTGTGTGTGTGTGTGTGTTACACTAAACAGAGATATTGAGGAATACTAAAGAGGTGTGGTCACAACTCAAAAAAATAAATGAGGCACATGGGGTGGAATGAGGTCCCAGGTCATTATAGACCTGAGGTATGCGTTTAAGGGTTAATTAATTATTTTATATTTAAATACATTTTAAAAGATTAATTAAATAAACAGTTTTAAATATATTTATTAATTTGTCAATTTCAAAAATGTATTTAATTGTTTACATTTTTATGTTAGGAGCCGTCTGACTGGGAGCAGCAGGTGAACAGTCTGCTTGATCAGAAGAACCAGCTTGAAGCCGCTCTGATGAAAGAAAAAAAGTCTGTTCAACGGCTGCAAGAAGAAGTACATAAGAGGGATGGCACAATTGTGAGCTTAAAGACCTTGATGAGGCAGATGAAAGACTCTTTTGATGAAAATGTCAAAGCTTTAGAGGAGCAAATTCAGACCCTCACAGAGATGCAAGTGGAACGCAATGTCAAGGCTCAGCGATGGGCAGATAAACAGAAAGTCAAAGATGACTTAAAGAAGGCCAAAGCACTGCAAAAGTTCGAGATGAAGAGAGCTGAAGCTGAGTTGCAGATGACCGAAGCCCAGCGAAAGTTGGAGCGGAAGATAGCTGAAGATAAGCTTAGGGCAGAGAAACAGAGAGAAAGAGGAGTTGAAGATGGCTGAAGCCCAGATAGAGTTGGAGATAAACAGAGCCCAGGCCCTGCAAAAGGTTGAAGAAAAGCGACTTAAAGCAGAAAAGCATTACAAGGAGAAATGTGCCAAAGCCCAGCTGAAGAGAGAAGAAGCCCAGCCTAAGTTGAATATGATAAGAGCCAAAAACCAGAAAAAACTGGACGTACTGAGAGCCAATGTTCAGCTAAAGGCAGAAAAAAAAGCTAAAGCTGAGCAAGCGCTTGAAGAAACGAGACTGAAAGCTGAGCAAAAGATGGCAGCAGTTTTCAAGGAAAGAGGGCTGAAGCCCAGCAGCCGGTAGAGGAAGAGAGCTGACATCAAGCAGAAGTCCAAGCAGGTGCTTTGAGCACATTGAGGAGGTGTCTCAAATGAAAACGGGGTGAATGGAAAATACCCCAAAAAGCCGATAATGGGAGCATTCAACAAAACGATA
The DNA here is from genome assembly GCF_019703515.2 of Myxocyprinus asiaticus. Taxonomy (NCBI): domain Eukaryota; kingdom Metazoa; phylum Chordata; class Actinopteri; order Cypriniformes; family Catostomidae; genus Myxocyprinus; species Myxocyprinus asiaticus. Next base: position 1,292,391 of record NC_059345.1, on the reverse strand, counting down.
ATGTGCATAAAAAATTGAGCATCAAACAATTGTGGATTAAAAAGACAACATTGCACACACATACTTGTTCTGTTTTATTAACCCTTAAACGAATACTTCGGGTCTTTAGTGACCCGGGACCTCATTTCATCCCCTGTACCTCATCTATTTTTTGGACTTCGTTGTGCTCAGTGATGTCATACAATGGCAGTTTATGGTGACCACCTCTTCAAGCTTCAAAAGAACACAAAATATAATTCAGAAGTCTAATAAATTATTCATGAGACTCATGATTGTTATGAAAGCATACGATAAGATTTGATGAGAAACAAACTGAAATCTAATGTATTATTTCATGAAAATGTGAACTGTTGATCTCCAGTGTGCGTTCATGATAGGATACAAGAGCAACAGTTCACGCTGCTCCCTCGCGACATTGGGTGCATGTGTTTAATGACACGTGATAAAAGGTATATTTTCTGTGGTAATCAGAGTTTTTGTCCTAACCAGCAGTGACGAGCGATGGTACATTCTATCGATCGCTTGTTTTCTATTTTCAGCATCACGTGGATAACTCCATCCACTGTGAACTGGCACCGGTCAAAAATCTTTCAAAAAAATAAGGCTGGGCATAGAAATGCATCAATTCTTGGACTGCAAACTCTTCAGACATGTTTAGTAAGTTCTGTTCTCTGTTTTGTGTGCAGTTGTGTTCTGTTGTCACTATCGCTGTTTTTAGATAAACAAACGTGTTTTCGCTTGAACGCCCCAATGTCGTGAGGGGGCTGCGTGAACTGTTGCTCTCGTGTCCTATCATGAACGCACACAGGAGATCAACGGTCAGTGAACATTTTCACTAAATAATACATTAGATTTCGGTTTGTTTCTCACTAAATCTTATCGTATGCTTTCATAACAATCATGAGTCTCATGGAATAATTTATTAGACTTCTGAATTATACTTTTGTGTTCTTTTGAAGCTTGAAGTGGTGGTCACCATAAACTGGCATTGTATGACATCACTGAGCACAACATTTATTCACATTTTCTCCCTTTGTGTTCAGAAAAAGAAAGAAAGTCATATAGGGTTATAACAACACAGGGGTGAGTAAACAATGACTGAATTTTCATTTTTGGGTGAAATAATCCTTTCATAAATACAACTTTATTTTAAAGTGTTACCCTAATTTGTAATCTTTATTACTTTCACTTGAGCAAGTTGAGTGAGCAAGATACGTTTACTTTCAATTGAATTAACTTTTAATGAAGTATATGTTAAATTAAGTATAATAACTCAGTGTTGGCTGTAATCTGATTACAAAATTATTAGTCACTGTAATCAAATTAATAGTCAAAAGTAGTGCAATGCATTACAATTTAAATACTAGTAATCAGATTACAGTTACTGACTTCCAATTAAGCCAATTACTTTAAAGTACAGTACTTAAATGATGTAGAATTTAAAACATGAATTATCTTTTCATTTGTCATTATAAGGGAGAAACATGTAGTGCGACAATGAACAAGGAGGAAATATAGACATTATTTAGAATTTCTGAGCAAAAAACAAAGTAATTAGTAATTTGATTATTTTTCTGATCAGTAAAGTAATCGGAGTAAAATAATAATAGAAGTAATTAGTAATTTGAAGTGGATTACTTTTTTGAGTAACTCAGCCAATACTGTATGTTTTGTACAACAGTTGCTAATGTACTAGTTTGAAGAATTCAGTCTTATAGCTCAAAAAGGACCTTTTTTGATGTGTCTGTTCGCACTGCGCTTGAACGAACAAAGAAAACTAGATAATTTTTTCATGCATTGAACTTTAAAAAGACCTTCAGCTTTAGGTGTTGCATGAGAAGTTTTAAAGAATAGTCTGCAGAAGATGTTTAAGATGGTCTTGCATCAGAAAACATCAAACATTTAACTTGAGTGTTTAGGTGTCCACATTCCCTGAGGACGGCACTCCGCTGATGGTCCTTTGGGACTTTAACATCCACCTGGAAAAACCTGAAGCTGAACTTTCTTGCTCTTCTGACCTCATTTGACACCCCTGCAACTCACAGAGCAGGGACAGCTAGATCTCATCCTTACATGTAATTGTGTCTCCAATAATCCCCTTGTTACCCCTCTAAATATCTCTGATCATTTCTTCATCCAGTTTTCTGTTACTCTCCCTTCTTCTTTACCTCTTACTCTACCTATGGTCTCCTTCTGCCACAACCTTCGCTCTCGCTCACCCACTTACTAATCTTCCATAGTGTCTGCATCCCTTCCCTCCACTAACCATTTCTCTTCACATGATTTAAATAAAGCTACAAATGCTCTTTGCTCAACATTGAATACTTGCCTTGATAGTGTCTGTCCTCTTACCTCCAGGCCAGCATGTGCTACACTCTCTAGCCCCTGGCTGTCGGAGACACTTCGTGGTCACCGACCAGAGCTGAGGACTGTGGAGAGAAAGTGGCGCAAGTCAAAAGACCCTGCTGACCTGAACAAGTATCAATCACTTCTCTCATCTTTTTCTGCCAGCGTTTAGAGCACTAAAATGTATTATTACCAGAACAAGATCAGTAACACTTCAGATTCCCGTAAACTATTTTCAACTTTCTCATCACTTCTCTGTCCTCCTCCACCACATCCTACTTCTCTGACTGCTGATGATTTTGCCATGTTTTTTGCTGACAAAGTAGTGAGCATCAGCAGCCAGTTCTCTACACCTAACACCCACAGCTACTCTCTTCCAACATCCCATCCTCTGTTTTCTTCTTCTTGAGTCTGAGGTCTCCAAAGTGCTTCTTTCTAACCGTCCTACTACCTGTCCTTTTGACCCAATGCCCTCACATCTTATGCAAGCTGCCTCTCCATCAATCATACCCGCACTCACACACATTATCAAAACAACTCTCATAACTGGAAACTTTCCCAACACATTAAAGCAGGTTCGAGTAACCCCACTGCTTAAAAAATCAACACATAACCTGACAGTGGTCAACGACTACAGACCAGTCTCTCTCCTACCCTTCCTGTCTTAAACTGTTGAGAGGGTCGTATTCAACCAGTTGTCTGCTTTAATCTCACAGAACAACCTACTCGACAGACATCAGTCGGGCTTCAAAAAAGGACACTCAACAGAGACTGCCATTTTGTCAGTAGCTGAAACCCTGCAACTAGCAAGAGCTAACTCCAAATCATCCGTCCTCATCCTCCTTGACTTGTCTGCTGATGTGGAGAGGTAGACTATTCCATAGTTTCGGACCGGCGACCCTAAATGCACGATCACCTCTTTTTTTAAGTCTAGATCTAGGCACAGAAAGTAGGCCAAGATCACAAGATCTCAAATTTCTCGATGGAGTATATGGATGGAGAAAATCAGTCAGATTTTTGGGGACCAAATTATTAAGGGCTTTATAAAAATACAATAAAATTTTAAAATAAATTCTATACTTAACCAGAAGCCAGTGCAACGCAATTAAAATAGGTGTGACTGACTCGTACTTGCGAGTCCCCGTGATAAGTCTGGCAGCAGCATTTTGCACCAGTTGTAATTGGGAAAGGGACGATTGAGAGACACCATAATAAAGCGAGTTGCAGTAATCTAGATGAGAAGTAACGAAAGCGTAAGTCACAGTTTGAAAGTTGCTCTTAGATAAAAAGGGTTTGACCTTAGTGAGTAGCCGAAGGTGGAAAAAGCACGACTTTATGACTGTACTAATCTGTTTATCAAAATGTAGATTGTATCGAACTGAACAGCTAGGTTTTTGGCACAGTCAATATTATATGAAGCCAGAGAGCCTAGGTCCAGGTCTACAGCACAATTTTCCTTGGGCCCAAATAGAATAATTTCAGTTTTATTTTCTTTAGGTTAAGGAAGTTACTTTTAAGCCATAACTTTAATTCATTTAAACAAGCCATCAGAGGTTGTAAGGGGTGTTTATCATTATGTTTTATAGGAAGATATAATTGAGTGTCATCAGCGTATAGATGAAAAGGCACACCATAGTTATTAAAAATCGAAGCCAAAGGAAGCATATACAGAGAAAACACTAGAGGAAGAGTGATGGCCAATATGAACAGTGAACCACCTATTAGACAAATAAGAGCAGAACTGCTGTAATACTGTGCCTCGAAGGCCCACTGATATCTCCAAACGTGTCAGCAGGACATCATGGTCAACCAGATCAAACACAGCACTCAAATCTAAATTAACTAAAGCCATGGATTTCCCAGAATCAGTCTCAGTAAAAATATCACTTGAGACTCAAGGTTTTTTTTTTATTATTTATTTATTTATTTTTTTAGATATGGTGACACCACTGCATGTTGAAGGAATGCCACCTTCAGCTCAACCTTGCCAAGACAGAACTCCTTGTGATCTCAGCCAACCCATCTGTTGACCACAACCTCACAATTCATCTTTGTTCAACTACACTAACACCAACCACAACAGCTCGGAACCTGGGAGTGGTGGTAGATGACCAGTTTAATTTCAATGCACACAACTCATCAACCGCCCAGTTTTGCAGATTCACACTTTACAACATCAGGAAAATCAGAACATTCCTGTCTGAATATGCCACACAGCTCCTGGTCCAAGCTCTGGTCATTTCAAGACTGGACTACTGCAATGCTCTGTTGGCTGGCCTCCCAGCAAACACAATTAAGCCACCACAGATGGTCCCGAATGCAGCAGCACATCTGGTCTTCAATCGGCCAAAAAGGGCTCATGTCATCCCACTCTTGATTTCACTTCACTGGCTACCTGTAGCTGTCTGCATCTAATTCAAGGCTTTGACTCTGGCCTTCAGGACAGCCAATGGAACCGCACCCTCTTACTTCAATGCACTTCTTCAGGTCTATGCTCCAACTCGCTCTCTGCGGTCTATGACCGAGCGACACCTGGTGGTCCCATCACAAAGAGGCTCAAAGGCTATTTCACAGTCATTCACTTTCTCTGCTCCTCTGTGGTCGAATGAACTTCCAACGTCCACATGATCTGCTGTTACCTTCTCATCATTCAAGAACCAACTGAAAACACATCTGTTACGCGAGCACTTAATGAACCCACACTAATTGCACTTACTACTGTACTTAACCTGCACTTAATGTACAAAAAAAATCCTTGTCTGTCTCTTTCTTCTGTGCTAGAATCTTTATCACTCCAGCCATTGTGAGAACTTGGCAGTCCTATACTGCAGTTGTTACTGCACCAATAAATCCAAAGCACGAGAACTCGTGGAGTTGGAAGCGAATATAAAAAGTGCCGAGGCAGAGCTGAAGCACCGAATGTCATCTGATGGCCTCAGAGAATTGACCCAACTGAAATACAGATATAATACTATTTTGTTGCTGAAGGTGGAGTTTTGGCTATTCAGGGCAAGACAGTTATACTTTGAGTCGGGGGACAAAGAAGGGAAGCTTTTGGCTAGATATATAAAGCAGAGAGAGTCTTTTTCAACCATTCCCTCAGTGAAATCTGCTGTTTTTAAAATATTTACCATGACCATTGATATTAATATTGCTTTTAAAGAATTCTATCTTGATCTCTATAGTTCCACATCTTCATCTACTGATGAAGATATTAGAAACTTTGTGGAACCATTAGAACTCCCTAAACTGACGACTGAGCAAAAAAATTATCTTGATTCTGAAATAACCATGGAGGAGCTTGGCGAGGTAATTAAGGCCTTGCCTACCGGCAAGGCTCCGGGGCCAGATGGCTTTGCCCCTGAATTTTTTAGATCTTATGCTACAAAACTGGCTCCACTTTTGTTAGAAGTTTATATACGGAATCATTAAAGAATGGAAAGCTTCTGCCAACCATGACACAAGCCCAGATCAGTCTGATTCTTAAAAAGGACAAAGATCCAAGTGAGTGTAAGAGTTATCATCCAATTCCCCTGATCCAGCTAGACGTAAAAATATTGTCAAAAATTCTGGCTAACCAATTAAGTTATGACATCTCTTATACATATAGACCAGGTGGGGTTTATTCAGGGCTGCAGCTCTTCTGATAACATTAGGCATCAATATCATGTGGTAAGTGGCGAATGATCAGACTCCGGTCGCTGCCATCTCACTTGATGCCAAAAAGGCGTTTGATATGGTAGAATGGGATTATCTTTTTAAGATTTTGGAAATGTATGGGTTCGGGAATACTTTTATTGGATGAATTAAATTACTATATAGACACCCAGTAGCGGCGGTTCAAACAAATGGATTAATTTCAGATTATTTTACTCTTGATAGGGGCACCCAGCAGGGTTGCCCTCTTTTCCCATTATTGTTCTGTCTTGCCCTGGAACCATTAGCAGCCGCGAAAAGAAGGGAAGATGATTTTCCAGGGGTGGTGGTGCTAGGTATGATGCATAAGCTTTTGCTTTACGCTGATAATATTTTATAATTTGTCTCCGACCCCATTAGATCTATGCCTTGCCTCCACAAAATTATTAATTCCTATTCTTAGTTCTCAGCATACAGAGTCAATTGGTCTAAATCCGAAGCTTTGGCTCTGACAGTGTACTGCCCAGTAACAGCTTTTCAGCCGGGCACCTTCCAGTGGCCCAAACAGGGCATTAAGTATTTGGGCATTATATTCCCAGCAAATTTGTCTAATTTAGTTAGAGTTAATTTTGACCCCTTAATAAAAAGGTTTTCGAGCGATGTGGGCAGGTGGGCTTCATTACATTTATCTGTGTTTGGGAAGGTTAATGTTATTAAAATGAATTGTACTCCAAAATTCAACTACCTGCTACAGTCACTCCCTATAGATGTCCCCTCTCTTATTTCAAGCAATTTGATAGCATAGCGAAGTCCTTCATTTGGAATGGTGCCCCAGTTTACATTTCAACAGGTTACATAGGCCGATTGACAAATGTGGGCTAGGCCTACACAAGATTTTGTTTTATTATTATGCATTCGGTCTCAGACATTTGGCTCATTGGTCGCTTCCACCTGAGAGAGGCCCTTCCTGGTTTTGTATTGAACAGGAAGTTCTTGACCTTATTTCGCCATTGCAAAGCCTTTCTATCAAACTAATCGGAGAAGTTAAGTTACACCCCATTATCTCACATTTGCACTCGGTATGGACAAAAGTGTCCAGTGTCTAATTCGGACATTTATTTAAATCTTGCCTAGAGCATATGGCTGAACCCCAAATTATGCATTAATAAGTCCCCTTTCTGCTGGTTAGAGTGGATTGTGAGGGGGGGTTACCACACTCTGTGACCTATATGAGAGTGGAGTGTTGAGATTCTTTGAAAATTTAGTTCAACATTTTGGGATTTCCAGATCTCAGTTCTTTAGGTATTTACAGCTGCGCCAGCTGTTCTGTACTATTTTTGGGAGTAGCACACACCCCCTAAAGCAGCAGATATTCTGGGAGAGGTGATTACTGCTTTTGGAAAAGGTCATGAGGCATCAGTGTATTACTCCCTGCTAATTCAGAGTCTGGGGGATGGAGCTTTAACTTCTATCAAGAGATAATGGGAGAAAGATTTCAACTTGGTATTGGAGGAGGGAGTGTGGGCTAGGATTCTAAAAAATGTCAAGTCTGTATCTAGAGATGCAACGGTGAGCCTTATGCAATTCAAGATTTTACATAGATTCTATTGAACCCCCTCTAGATTGTATAAGCTTGGTCTTAAAGACACACCCACCTGCTGGCAATGCCAGTCAGAAGATGGAGACACAACCCATGTTTTTGGTGGTGTGATAAGATCCAAGAATTTTGGTTGAAGGTTCAGAGTTTTATGTGTGACATATTGGGCACTCAAATTTCATTTTACCCCAGACTCTGTATTTTGGGCGATGGGCGGTCATCAATATGGGGGATAAACACATATAAAATTGGGTTCTTACCAGTGTTATGATTGGCAGACATCTTATTTTAAGGGGATGGAAGTCGGCTGGAGCGCCCTCATTTCTGGATTGGTGTGCGGAGATGGGGAGGGTGGCAGCTTTCGAGGAGGTATCATGTAGAAGGCTCGAGTTTTGGGATTTGTTTGATAGGTAATGGAGCAGTTATTTAGTGTTTTTGGGGGACCCTCGGGGAGGGGCTTTGGAGAGAGAAATATAGTTTTAATTATGTATGATTATTATATTTTCTTTTTTGTTTTGTTTGGTTTTTTGTTTTGTTTTTTTTTCTTTTTTGTGTGTGCGTATTCTTATAAGTGACCACAGGGGTGTTCGCTGGGGGTCAGGGTGGTGTTGGTGATTGGGGAGCGGGAGAGGTAATAGTTGGGGTTAAATGTTGATTCAGTGTATATATGTTGTGTTTTTCTTTGTTATAAATGTACGAATCAATAAAAAAAAAGAATCGGGGAAAAAATAAATAAATACAAATAAAAATCCAAGATTTTCATTGTAGACTCATTGCTCAATGTTCTGAACATATAGTTGCCCCCAAAATGTGTTTGTACACTTAAAGGTGCAATATGTAACAATTTTCATGTAAATTCGCCTTTTTTTGCCAATGTGTGAACGGCTTGTAACGCAACTTAAAAAATTAGCCCTTCCCGGACTTCCTAGGTTGTCTATTAAAGCCTGTAGACTGATTTTCATGCGAATCCAAAGGATGTGACATTTATGCGCGCTCCCGAGAGCCTTGCCTCAGTGCTTCTCTTCCACTATTCAACAGCGACAACTGTCTGCAAAACTAGGTAACGTTATCTTAGAGATGGAATCCAGCAAATGTCCGGCTCCCACCACAACACCGACTCCTACACAAACTCAGAGTAAGCCAAAAAACAAAAAAAACATTTATCTACTGAATCCCGTCTGGCTAAGTGGTAAAGTGATCGTGGTCGAGCGAAAACTAGAGTGAACATTGGCAGGGCATTTGATTCCTGGAGGGACCTTCGTTCCGTTTTGGGGATCAAAACCGACCCTGAATTGGCATTCTTCTTATTGGACAGGTAAGCTTACATAAATGCAAAGCATGTGAAATATAGTGCCATAAGGATTGATCTGTGTAATTTTAGCTAGCTTGATCTTGCCTGCACAGTAACTGTCATAATCAATGTTAATCTGTAATTAATCAGCAAGGTAAACTACAATAACACATGAAATGAATGCTAGACAATGTTCAAGATAATGCAAAAAGACCCATTCATTAATTGTAACGTAACTTGGTTATACAGAAAATATATACATTCTATTATTATAAAACAATAGCGCATCGATAAATCAAAATGACAGTTGTGATAGAATCACATCAATACTGAATTGTGTCAACATATTTATAATGTACAGTCTATTTTATAAACAGCTACTGTCATCATCCACCTAATTTAGCTAACAACTATTGATAAAGCTGGAATTTATCATATAAATGCAGTCAATGTATCATGCAAAGAAAAGTGATTACTTCAAACTACAGTCTCACATAGTCAGACCTATATCCACACTTTGTTTTAGCCCTGTTCCAGCACTGGCGAGTCAAATATAATATATAGTCTCAAAATCTGTAGTAAAACAATCATAACTGTGTAATTTTAATTATGCTACCTCATCTGTCAGCATAATGCCGGTGGATCACGTTGCCTCTTTGTACGTTATGTCATTGTTTTGGCCGATGCTCGCTCGCTCGCGTCCCTATGGAGTGTGTGCGTGAGCACGAGCAACAGGTATCTGGCTGCAGTTCACTTAACGGCCACAGGTGTCATTAATAACAAGGGTTTCTGAATCTTACATACTGCACCTTTAAAGAGTTAGTTCACCCAAAAAAATGAAAATTATGTCATCATTTACTCATCCCCATTTTGTTCTAAGACTGTATGACTTTCTTCCATGTAACACAAAGGGAGGTTTTAGGCAGAATGTTAGCTTCAGTGTCTATTCACTTTCATTGTATGGAAAAAGAAATGCAATGAAAGTGAATGCTGATTAAATGGAGATTACTGCTGGGAAGTTAATTAAACGTAAAAGTTTCTTAAAATGTAAATTAGTTAAACTACAGTCAAGCTACTCTTTTAAAATAGTAGTTGCAAGCTACTAACAAAAAGTGCATTTATTTTAAAGAAAAATGGCAGAAGAATGTTTTCATATAAAACAATTGACAAAGAGAGGTATGTAAGGTTTGATTTGGTAAAGCACTAGATGTTGTGTTGAAATTAAACCACTTTGTGTTTGTGAGTGTGTTGATAGTGCTGAACTCCACCTGTGGTTCCTCTGACACCTGTGTGAACTTCATACATCCACTAAAAATCAGCACAACTTCAGTTCATTCAAAGTCATTCGGCAAAGTCAAGTTAGTTCTGAACAGCTCCAGCAGCATATATTTACACCTATGCCGTAGCGATCTTATCAACGATTATATCAAAAATATGAAGACTGCTACTTTTTTTAGCACAACATACCAGTCGCAAATCCACAAACACACAACCACACACACACATTCTCTCGACGTGTGCTACTTCACACCTCCACACACGCAGCACGTGCTTGTCGCATGTACAATCTGATCCATTTACAGTTTTATTTACACTGTTGTGACTGTTGATATTCTTTTAACATTTAGTAACTGTGGGGTTACTTTCTAGACACAACCTTTTTCCAAGGTCTGCAGATTTAGAAAGTGAAAGTAAATGATGTGAAACTACCAGTGCGCATTTGATTCTCTGAGATTAGTTTTAATCTTTCAGATATTACTGTATTACAGTATTTAATGTGTTACGACTGAGTTCATCCACATTAAACAGGATATTTGAATTGATAAAGGACATCTCTTTGTCTGCAGTGAGTTTTTTTACTGAAAGAAGGACAGTCTGATCATTCATATCAGGACACCAATATGGAACTGGCAGGGGGTCAGGGGGCAGAGCCACAGTTGGTTCAGGGAGTTGAGTCGCAGGAGGTGGAGCTGAAGGCGGAGCGGGCGGAGCCACTGGATGAGCAGGGACTTGTGTCTCAGGAGGAGGAGCCATAGGCGGAGTGGGCAGAGCCAGGGATTTGAGTTCCAGGAGGAGGAGACAGATGTGGAGCGGGTGGAACTGCTGGAGGATCAGGGATTTAAGATTCAGGAGGAGGAGCTGGAGGTGGAGTGGGTGGAGCCACAGGAGGAGCAGTGGTTTGAGTTTCATGAGGAGGAGCCAGAGGCGGAGTGGGTGGAGTCACAGGAGGTTTAGGGAATTGAGTCTCTGGATGCGGAGCCACAGGGGGTGAAGCAGTAGGCGGCACAGGAGACTATGGAGGAGGAGTATCAGAAGAAGCAGGCGGAGTCATGGAAGACTCAGAGGACGGAGTCATGGAAGACTGTAGTCAGGAGCGCTGGCATTGGCAGTGACAAAGGAACAGCCTCCGTGTCCTTGGGTACTTGCAGTGACAGGGGAATGGCCTCCATGTTCTTGGGCTCTGGCAGTGACAGGGGAACAACCTCCGTGGTCATGAGCACAGGCAATGACAGGGGAACGATCTCCGTGGTCGTGACCACAGGCAGTGATAGGGAAATGACCTTCATGATCGTGAGCATAGGCAGTGATGGGGAACGACCTCCATGGTCGTGAGCACAGGCAGTGATAGGGGAACGACCTCCGTGGTCGTGAGCACAGGCAGTAACTGGGAAGTAGGAGCCTTCTTCTCCTCCTCCTCTTCCGGACGGCCGTGAGCACAGCTTTGGGAGGCTTGATGAAGGAAGGCGGAGCCATGGGAGGCTCGACGAAGGAGAGCTCCAGGATCACTGAGGCTGGGCAGAAAGTAGTCTCTGTTGAAGGGAGCTCAGAGACCACTGGAACCATAGCAGACCCCCAAAAATTCTTCTAGGGCTGGAGCTGGCGTGAAAGCTGGTTCTGGGATGGACACGGCTTCAAACGCTGGCTGTGGGATGGACGAGGCTTGCAAAACTATCTATGGGACAGATGAGGCTTCAAACGTTGGCTCTGGGACAGATGAGACTTCAGACACTGGCTCTGGGACAGACGAGGCTTCAGACCCTGGCTCAGGAACGGATGAGGCTTCAGGAACTAGCTCGTTGACTGTGGCAGGCATGGGCATTGGCTTGTTGACCGTGGCAGGCGTGGGCATTGGCTCATTGACCGTGGCAGGCAGCAGCAGGGGAATGGTCTCTGTCGAGAGGGTTTCCTGGACCACCGGAGCTGTGAGTTGAGCATGGAGTGGAGAAGCCTTATCTTGCCATGAAGGGGCTTGCATCTCCAGTGCTGCCTCACATATTCTCTGCATGTGAGATTCCCCATCTCAGGCAGCTCTGTATTATGATGAGAATTTGATTCATTTGCATCTAGACTGCCCTTTATAATGCCTCTAAACTGCATATTCATTTTGGGGAAATTGCATCTGAAAGACGCAATCTTTAAAAGACAGTGTTAGTAGATCAGCTCAGACCTTTTATTAGCATGCTATCAAGTTTGCACATATTTTTTATTCACGCAAACCTTTAGTAAATTGGGGCCAAAATATATGCAGGGATATTAAGTATTTATTTTCTTATTCGATGTCCAGTGACTGTTTTGTTATTCACGATACCTAAGTGCTTAAATGATTTATGGCTATGATTGTAACGAGTGAATTTTCCGATTCATTCTTGGACTTCAACGAAATTATTTGCACACTTATTTCATTACTATGGACAAATCTAATATATTTCAGTCTGTAACAAACGCGTCTGGTGTTTTTCCACGGCTGTCTAGAAGGTAACCCCCTTCGGCAGCCGAAGTCTCGCGAGAGTCTCATTCGTTGTTACTAAGGTTAGGTTTAGGGTTCTATATAGTCGTAGCGTTAAGGTTAGGGTTAGGTGTAGGGGTAGGGTTTCTGTAGGACTTTAAATAAACTTAAAAAACACAATGTGTTTTCAATGCGGCTCTCGCGAGACTTTATGTAACTGTGTGGTTACCTTCTAGACACTACCTGTTTCCAAGGTGTGCAGAATTAGAAAGTGAAAGTAAATGATGTGAAAATACCAGCGCGTTTATTCTCTGAGATTGGTTTTAATCTTTCAGATATTACTGTATTACAGTATTTAATGTGTTACGGCTGAGTTCATCCACATTAAACAGGATATTTGAATTGATGGAGGACATCTTTTTGTCTGCAGTGAGTTTGTTTACTGAATAAATCTGATCGTTTATATTTCTTTTAGCAGATGTGTTTCTGGAAAAATCCCACATAATTCTTGTTATTTGAGTCTGTTGTTATTTTCACAGGTATGATATCGGTTATAATTGTCGGGTTTCTGCTGATTCTCCTCATAGAAGCTTCTGGTAAGAATAAACATCACAGAAACACGTTTGTCTGGATTTTATGAGTAACTAAATATAGAATTAAAGCATTATTATGATATAAATATTTATAGAATAACTGAAATATGTCTACTTTGTGTTTACAATTGTTGCACCAGATAATTTATGGATTATGTTTTCCATATATATATATATATATTGTAATGTTGGACATTTGTAATGTGACTCACCTACAATAAACTATTACAGGATCATAAATTTCAGGTCTAAAGTGCAAATAATATAATTACCATAATTCACAATGGAGTATTCAATCCAAAGTGTTTGTAACGTGTAGAAATATCATGTTTAGAATCAGTATATGAGTAGTGATATGACTCATGTACAGTAGTGAAATACAGTTGAAGTCAGAAGTTCACATACACCTCAGCCAGATACATTTAAACTCAGTTTTCCACAATTCCTGACATTTAATCGTAGAAAACATTCCCTGTCTTAGGTCAGTTAGGATCACTACTTTATTTTAAGAATGTGAAATGTCAGAATAATTGTAGAGAGAATGATTTATTTCAGCTTTTATTTCTTTCATCACATTCCCAGTGGGTCAGAAGTTTACATACACTTTGTTAGTATTTGGTAGCATTGCCTTTAAATTGTTTAACTTGGGTCAAATGTTTTGGGTATCCTTCCACAAGCTTCTCACAATAAGTTGTTGGAATTTTGTCCCATTCCTCCAGACAGAACTGGTGTAACTGAGTCAGGTTTGTAGGTCTCTTTGCTCACACACGCTTTTTCAGTTCTGCCCACAAATTGTCTATCAGATAGAGGTCAGGGCTTTGTGATGGCCACTCCAATACCTTGACTTTGTTGTCCTTAAGCCATTTTGCCACAACTTTGGAGGTATGCTTGGGGTCATTGTCCATTTGGAAGATCCATTTGCAACCGAGCTTTAACTTCATGGCTGATGTCTTGAGATGTTGCTTCAATATATCCACATAATTTTCCTTCCTCATGATGCCATCTATTTTGTGAAGTGCACCTTCTGTTGTTCTGGGATTGGTTTGCACTTTTTGCACCAAACTACGTTCATCTCTAGGAGACAGAATGTGTCTCCTTCCTGAGCGGTATGATGGCTGTGTGGTCCCATGGTGTTTATACTTGCGTACTATTGTTTGTACAGATGAACGTGGTACATTCAGGCATTTGGAAATTACTCCCAAGGATGAACCAGACTTGTGGAGAGCCACAATTGTTTTTTCTGAGGTGTTGGCTGATTTCTTTTGATTTTCCCATGATGTCAAGCAAAGAGGCACTGAGTTTGAAGGTAAGCCTTAAAATACATCCACAGGTACACCTCCAATTCAGTACACCTCCTATCAGAAATTAATTGGCTAATTGTCTAAAGGCTTGACACCATTTTCTGGAATTTTCCAAGCTGTTTAAAGGCACAGTTAACTTAGTGTATGTAAATTTCTGACCCACTGGAATTGTGATATAGTCAATTAAAAGTGAAACAATCGGTCTGTAAACAATTGTTGGAAAAATGACTCGTGTCATGCACAAACTATAGTTTGTTAATATTAAATCTATGGAGTGGATAAAAAATTTTTTTTAATGGCTTCAACCTAAGTGTATGTAAACATGTGACTTCAACTGTATATTAAGACTGATACAGAATATATAATTTAATCTGTCTCTCTGTCAGTGTCGTTGGTTGTTGTAGTACCTGAAGATGAGATAGCGGGTCAGGTGGGATCTACAGTCACTCTCCCCTGCTGGATCGCTCCTCCTCAGAATGCTGAAGGTCTGGAGATTCGCTGGTATCGTCCAGAACACTTCAACACTCCTGTTCTCTTCTATCGTGATGGGAAGATCCAGGACATCCAGGAGGAACATTACAGGAACCGGAGTTCTCTGGGCCTGCGCTCAGCACAGTCTGGAGGACTGAAGGATGGAGATGTTTCTCTGCGGCTTGACAAACTTACAGCTCAGGATGAAGGTGTTTTTCATCTTTATCTCAAAGGAGATAGCACATTTGATGGCCAAGTCATGACTCTCAACATCACTGGTGAGTCTGCTTTATATTTTATGACATCATTTGATGGATTTCTGAAAGTTAAACTTCTCTCTCTCTCAGCTTTAGGATCCATACCTGTCCTGTCCCAGAGAGCTGTATCTGGAGATAAGGTGAACATGAGCTGTAGATCCAGTGGCTGGTTTCCAGAGCCAAACGTCAGGTGGATGTCAGATGACAGAAGACTTCTCTCTCCTGGACAAGTGTCTGTCAGTCGTGCAGCAGATGGGATGTTCTCTGTCCAGAGCTGGACGATCGTCTCTCCCTCTGATACTCAACTCATCTCCTGTTTACTGGCACTCAACACTGGACAACACAGAGAAGGACGGATTGACATCACTGACATCATCTCTTTAGGTTACACAACATCACCAGGTTTCATCTGCATGAATGAGAGTAAAGTTGCTGTTTAAGCTGTTACGTTCCCATCTGAGGACAGAATATGAGTGGGAATCAGCAGGGATCAATACATAATTATATTGATATCTGAGTTGTAATATGAATGTGAAAAATGTTACAAAAAATATTGATTCTTGAAGGTGCTTAAACTCATCTGTTTTTCTCTTTCAGAGGTCACATCCGGTCCATGGAAGGCACTTTTTATCATCTTTCTCATTTGTGCTCTGTTGGGTTTGGCTGCTTTTATCGTATACAAATACAGAGAGAAATTAACAGGTAGGGTCTGATTGAAAGATTTGAAAAGATTTTAGAGACTTCACAAAACAATTCATTACATAATCAATACCTCATGTGCTAATAGTTTTTTTTAATCTTTTGAGCAGTGAAGAAGCCATCTGAACAACGTAAGTTATCAACACTCACACACGTCAAAAAAAGTTTATAAAAAAGTACATATTGACTGATATATTTCAAACTGGAAACATTATGAAAAGTTTGGAAGAGCATTTTGAGAATTCATAATGACACTGTCATATGTAATGGTCTTTTATTTTAGCTTGTGAGGATGGAGCTATGGGGAATATGAGAGAAGAAAATGGTATGATGAAACTTCAAGTTGTTTGTTCTTTGAAATAATTTGATAAGAAATTGTTAAACATGTAAGAGTATAATGTTGGAGAAACCCAAACTGTATAAAAGAAAAAATGAAGAGACACAGAAAAGCTTGTGGTAACACACTTTTAAGAAAGTAAATGTAGTGGTGAACATTGATTCATCAGTACATTCCGGATATTTGATAAGATCATTTCCAAATGGTCCAGTAATTATTGATAACACAGTACTGTATATATAATTTCTTGTAAATGTTTACTGGGATCATAATGTGAATATAATCAAATGTACAACTTCAATATGGGAAACTCGACCATAAAGAACATTTTTATAGTTGAATAATTTTCTTTGTTGATGTTTCAGCAGAAAAACAGACACTTCCACTGTCAGATAATAACACACTTTACTGTTATATTAAACTAATTTTAGTTATATTGAGAACTGTAGATCCCATTAATATTAACAGTATTTTTCTCTAAAAACATTTTCATTTCAGTTGTGTTGAACATCAATATGGAAGAACTGAGAAAAGATGCAGGTGTGATATTTCTGTTAATATACTGTATATATTTAATCACACAAATGAGTTTCAGATGAAGAATGATTGTTGTTTTACATGTATTTATTTTTCCTCACAGTTAATATCACTCTCGACCGTGAGACTGCTCATCCAGGTCTGATGATTAATAAAGATCTCAAAATAGTGAGAGATGCTTCAGGATATGTGCAGAAGAACGAGGGATTTCCATATGAATTATGTGTATGTGGAGCACAAAAATTCAGTTCTGGTCGTCATTATTGGGAGGTTGATTTGGCACAAAACAATTTCCCTCCCAAAGATTACTGGTTAATTGGTGTGCAGAAAGATGGTAATTGTTCTTCAACAGACAAAAGTCGTTTAACTCCATCAGATGGTTTCTGGTTCTTGTGTTCAGATGGTGCAAATGGTTTTCACACTAACACTGATCCACAGATAACTCTGTCACTGTCCTCCAGACCTGAGCGATTGGGTGTTCTGTTAGATTATGACAACGCTCGACTGTCTTTTTACAACGCTAAACACTGTCAACATCTCCTGACCATCAACACCAAATTCTCTGGAGTACTTGTTCCTCTATTTAATCCAGGTGTAGGAGATAAGAGCAGTCTTAAAATACTGGATGTTTCAGTCGAATCACCTGATTCTAGTCAGCCATTACTGGGTAATTACTCAGAAGCTTGACTGAATCCACTCACTAATTCTTGAGTACAAAACAAGCTACAAGTAGAGAATATACTCAATATTTCAATATTTATATTGTATGGGATATTTCTTGATATTTGCTCTGATAGGGCTATGGGAAACAGGAAGTAAATCACAATCACATGAACAATGGTGAGTGTGACACGGAGGTTTTCTTTTTTTTCTAAATATTTAATTTCTGCTCCATTGATGGTTAGGTATAGGGTTGGGGTTTGGGCACCATTGGGTTACCTTTACTGGTAAATGTACTTTATCACATGTGATATTCACACATGCAACGAATTTCTGTGATTTTTGTGTTTTGCTAGTACCATTCACACATTCTGAACATGTGTGGTCGGTAATGTTGGAGATGTTTTCAGTTTTTGGGCAAATGTTTACATTTATGCAGTTGCTCGAGACTCAACAACATCGTATATGACGACTTTAAATAAGAGAACAAAATTCTGTCGCTAGCATCCGAAGGCGAGACGTACGGTGAACATATATCGCTATAAAGAGGTCTGTGCCTTCCCGAAGGAGACTGGCGAGCTGTCGGCAGATTTCTTCATCCGCTCGGCTTGTACATGAGTGTCTATAAAATACAATTAAGCGCAATTATTTTCATCAAATCGTATTTGTAACGCAAGTAAGAACAGAAATAGTTCATCACTTCATAACAGGAAAATGTGATTGTGATTATTGTGATGGGTCACATCAACACTGCTCAGTAGCACCTCTATATGTGCTTTGCAGTGACACTGAATGGATTTCAAAAACAGAAAAATGTGAATAATTTAGTTTAATATTTCATATACATCACTGTTCCATTATAAGTGCTCTTGGTGAGTGAAATCCTTTATTTACATGTACAGCCTAATCATGCATACCATAGAGCACAAATTATGATTAAAATGTGCATAATATTAAACGTACAATAGTTCAATTAACATCTAGACTTTTTTATTATCATTACAGCAATGCGGCCCGCGGCACCTTATTTTTCTGAATTTGACCCACAACCGAAAACATTTTGACACCCCTGGGGCAGGTAATAATATACACAGTTAAAATCACTTTTGGTGCCAATCTGTGTATATTTCACCCCGAAACAGGAACTCACATGTACATAGTGTATCCTCTGATCTGTAGAGTGGCTTTTTCTGTCTAAAAGACGTCATTTTGTATTCAGTTTTAATCATTTTAATTATATTTAGTATCTTTTCAGTGATAATCTCAAATAAACATCCATACGCCTCTCTCTCTCTCCATACAGATATTTATGTATGATTATATCTACACATCGGCACTGAATAGTGTGTCATGCAATACTCCAATGAAAATTATTTGAAGCAAATGCATGTAAACATTTTTCTAATTCCATACATGTAGATTTTAAGCTCATATTAATTGAAGCAACTACATGAATTATTTGGCTCATTCTATGTGCCGTTACTCACTTTCAGAAAAACATCAGCTGTGATGTACACAATTTCTATAGTAAACCATACATGTTTTGAAACATTTATCTGTAACTTGGAATTGTAAAAATGACAATTCATATTTTACTTTTTACAGCATGAAAATATGCATGCAGCTGACTAGAGACATTTCATAATAATAATAATAATAATAAAGAAAATATCTGAAATCTATTTGTTATAAAATAAAGTATATATGTGAGATTAATTGAAAAAAGTAAAAAGTTAATACATTTTTATAATTTACATAAAAAATCAATTGTTAGTCAATGGAAAAAATTAATGGGATTTTTGTGCTCTATTACATTTGATGCATTATATAGTACATATTATACATCCAGTCCTTGAAATATTAATGTCATGAGTTTTGAATGCAGCCCAATGAATGATTCTGCTTTTTCGTGCATTAAGCACCATCTTCAGGAAGACACCTTAAAAACTGAACGATTGTGTGCAGGATTTTAAGATGCTGGTATAACTCCCAATAAATGCGTCATTTTGCACATTGGACAAGAGCATCAGGATTAGAAATAATGTTTTGTAAAGAGTAAAGATGCTTTTTTGTCATGGTTTGGCAAACCTCAGAGATAGCACACCAGTATTACACAGGTGAATAAAGATAAACTATAATAAATTAGATACAAAAATATACAGTACTGTGCAAAAGTGAGAGGTTGTTGTAAATATGTATATTGCCCATGGATCATTGATATAATGGAGGTAGATAGATATATTGGTATTAGTGCCATATCAGAGGGTGGTGATGGGGTGACGAGTGATGGCAGCTACAACACTAGGAAAGAAGCTGTGCTTTAGTCTGTTTGGGCTTTGTACCTCTTCCCCGATTGCAGAGGGATAAACAGACTGTCCTGGGTGGGTGTGGTCCTTGCATAAACCGTGTCCAGGTCTGGCAGCTCAGATCCTATGATCCGCTGTGCTGATTTCCCTACACGAAGCAATCTCTGCGGTTTTCCCCGGTGCAGCTGGCATACCACACCGTGGTGCAGTGGGAGAGGATGCTATCTATGGTGCTGTGGTAGAAGTTCACCAGGAGCTGTGTGGTTAGTTTGGCCTGCTTGAGTTTTCTCAAGAAGAATAGCCTCTGTTGTTCTTTTTTCACCAGGTGGGAGGTGTTGAGAGACCATGAGAGATCTTTTGTTATGTAGACTCTATGGAACTTGATGTCGTTCACACTCTCAACCTTCTCTCCGTTTAAGTGGAGGGGGAGATGTGTGATCTTCCTTGTTCTCCTGAAGTCTACAATGATCTCCTTGGTTTTAGTGGTGTTCAGGACCAGGTTGTTGTCCGTACACCACAACTGACTGACTTTGTCAATAAAATAAGGCATTTGTGATCAAGAAAAGAGTCATGAATTGTATGTTAAGCATAAAGCCTAGTTTGTTCAGTATGTGACAAATGTAAGTACATATAAATAAGCAATATAAGAAAATATTATGTTGGAGTGAGGGGAGTTGGAAAGCAGAAAGTGGGTGAAAATGTCACTGTTCGAATGTTTTCTTCTCCCCATAATTTGTCATCTTGTGATGTCATTTTGCACATGTAAATTGTTATCTAACCCTTTGTTTAGATTTCCATTTTTTAATGCTGGATAATACATTTTACAGAATGTCATTTTATGTCCCTTGGATATTGTTTACTCGAGGTAAATCTTGAAAAAGAAACATTTTATTTAGACCCATTAGTCACATTGAATATCGGTGCATATTATCCAAGTTTTTATGGCAGATCTTTTCCTCCTAACCATGCAGTGGTCAGTTCTTAATTTGTTTATTCTTGATAAATTCTTAAAACAAAGGCTAATATTTAATATTATGGGGCAGAGAAATACTGTTAGTAATTATACTTGTCATATGACCATATTACCAGACTGATTTTCTCACATTTTCTTAATACCAACATTTTAAATATTATCCTTGCTATATCTCCCTACTAACTTTCAAACCAAACCTACACCCTGGATACGTCCATTTATAAGAATGAAATGCTGACAGAATAGAAGTCCTTGTACTGATAATTAATAAATGCACTGAACAAGAAATCTGTAGTTGTCTCAACTAGACTTTATTCGACTAAACAAAGCAATTTTACAGAGTACAATTATTAATATTTAATAGTGGAATTCCTGGTAAACAACTACATTACCCATGATTCAGCAGAGAAAACTAATCAGAGAGTACTATTAACAAAGCCACAAAACTATGCAATGGGAGAAAAGGTGCCTCAGGTTGTTCCTGGCAGGGTACTCAGTCTACAGACTCCATATGGTTAGGATTAGTGATGGGGGCCCCTGCTGCCTGCCAGGAACAAACCAAGGCACCTCTAAACAAAGGGCACAAGACTAAGCAAACCAAGTCAGTCTCCCTTCACCCTTAAACTACTTATATTATTCTCACATGTTCCAAAGGAGCAATGAAGTTGTCTTTCACTTTAAAGTGTTGTTTTGTAAAATTACAATCTCACTCTGACTTTACAGACTTTACAGTGTCTTATTAAAATAACACAGAAACAGCAATATGCATTTCAAAACCAGTTATTCAAGAAACAAACTTTTCCTTTTAAATTTGGCACAACAGAATGATTAAAATGTGTTCATCTGTCAGATCTGCTGTGCTTAGGAATGAATAATCAAAGTTGAGTTCATTATAAAGCACTTGAAACACTTCTGTGTCGACCAAAGTGAAGCACAATTAACATTATATTAAACAAGACAAACTTAATAACAACTCAAAACAACTCAAACAAATTATAAGACATTTTTAATAATAATAAGAAGAAGAATAATAAACATAAATGTATACAAATAAAAACATGAATTTGCATTTGTCCAACACACAATGTACATTATGTTGTCCAAAGGTCAAAGAGAACAAGTTTTAGTTACACATTTCATATATAACATGAACTTACATTTAAAACATATTCAAAAATGAAACTCAATTACAAAGAAAAATATTCATTCTATATTAATAATTTTCTCTTCTTTCTCATTCAATTCAAGGTCACATTATGGTTGAAGATTTTATTGTAGAATTAAAAAATAAGCATATTATCCATTGACTGGCATCTCTTTTGTCAGAAAGAAATAAGATCCAGTAACACCACTGACAAGTGGTTTTTCAAGAAGGGAAGTATTATAATAAATACTACCATCGACCTTAACGTCACTTAATTATCAGTAATTACAAAGACACAACTTTAAAGGTGCTGTAAGTGATTTTAACTGTTCTACTTCCACAAGACTGAGCTGTTGAATTAGCCACACCTCCTCTTTCCAACACCCCGCCCTCCAAAGATACCAAATTATCTTTATTGAGACCGACATCATGCAGAAACGGTTGTTAAAAACAACAGCAGTAAAATAGCGCCCTCAACTGACAACTGTTATAAACAACATGGCATAAAAATGGCATTAAGCCTCAATAATTCACTGCAACTACAATACTATGAGAACGTTCAGAATGATTGACAGGTAGAAAGCGTCATTGTCCGTGGACACATTTTTGTTTGTTGTTTACAGAGTCTAGAGCTGTCACAGACACTGATGAGATATCTCACAACATTAACTTCATTAATATCCTTCAGGGAGTATGACATTTTTTATATACATTTCCATGAAAACAAATCAGGGCTCGAGCTGAGGGGGGATGCGAGGGGATGCTATCCCGCTTGTTGCAAGAAATACCAAAAAGCATCCCCCTTGTAAACCCACCATCCCCTTTAGATCAACTGTGTCATGTATTACTTAGAACTAATCATACAAGTAAAATATTTAATTCTCTACATTTGAGAAGTAACTGCGATTAACAGGTCAAAATTTGAGTTTGACGTGTGAGGTTGCCAGATTTCTATAGGTGAAATCCTCCAATCAAATCTTGACATTTTGGAAATATTCTGCCAGGGTGACACTTTAGTCACACAATCTGGCAACCGTAAGCATACAAGCTCTCTCTCCACTGCGAAAAGATGCTGGTTTTCTGAAAACAACATGTCGGCGTTTGCTCACATGAAACTTGCGCCACTGAAGGTAATGCACGATTTCAAAAGTAGCAATGAAACAATTGAAATGATTAATATTTTTTAAAATGCTTTTGTCCACCGAATCAAAGTCGTGGTGTAACCAACATGTAGGTAGTTGTTTTGTTGTTTATGTTGACCATAAAAACCATAAAACAGAGCACAACACCTTTAGACCCTCAAGACTGAGCGTGAAGTTTTAAAAAACATCTGATATTTATTCTGACATATTTTAAGTCACGTGGTGTAACCCTGTGAAAAATTCTTTACATTTTGGACTAAAAAAATCATAATATTTATAAAAAATATTTTTTAACTTGAAAATGTTTTTTGAAAATTAATATGAGCTTAAAATCTGCATGTATGGAATTAGAAAAACGTTTACATGCATTTGCTTCAAATAATTTTCATTGGAATATTGCATGACACACTATTCAGTGCCGATGTGTAGATATAATCATACATAAATATCTGTATGGAGAGAGAGAGAGGCGTATGGATGTTTATTTGAGATTATCACTGAAAAGATACTAAATATAATTAAAATGATTAAAACTGAATACAAAATGACGTCTTTTAGACAGAAAAAGCCACTCTACAGATCAGAGGATACACTATGTACATGTGAGTTCCTGTTTCGGGGTGAAATATACACAGATTGGCACCAAAAGTGATTTTAACTGTGTATATTATTACCTGCCCCAGGGGTGTCAAAATGTTTTCGGTTGTGGGTCAAATTCAGAAAAATAAGGTGCCGCGGGCCGCATTGCTGTAATGATAATAAAAAAGTCTAGATGTTAATTGAACTATTGTACGTTTAATATTATGCACATTTTAATCATAATTTGTGCTCTATGGTATGCATGATTAGACTGTACATGTAAATAAAGGATAGGCTATTTCACTCACCAAGAGCACTTATAATGGAACAGTGATGTATATGAAATATTAAACTAAATTATTCACATTTTTCTGTTTTTGAAATCCATTCAGTGTCACTGCAAAGCACATATAGAGGTGCTACTGAGCAGTGTTGATGTGACCCATCACAATAATCACAATCACATTTTCCTGTTATGAAGTGATGAACTATTTCTGTTCTTACTTGCGTTACAAATACGATTTGATGAAAATAATTGCGCTTAATTGTATTTTATAGACACTCATGTACAAGCCGAGTGGATGAAGAAATCTCCCGAAAGCTCGCCAGTCTCCTTCGGGAAGGCACAGACCTCTTTATAGCGATATATGTTCACCGTACGTCTCGCCTTCGGATGCTAGCGACAGAATTTTGTTCTCTTATTTAAAGTCATCATATATGATGTTGTTGAGTCTCGAGCAACTGCATAAATGTAAACATTTGCCCAAAAACTGAAAACATCTCCAACATTACCGACCACACATGTTCAGAATTCAGATACGAAATACTACGCTTCACGTTTTCAAACAAGAAGCCAACATTTCCAATAAATGATGTCACAGAGTGTAACGGCATTAGGTGCGGATGTGTGAATGGTACTAGCAAAACACAAAAAACACAGAAATTCGTTGCATGTGTGAATATCACATGTGATAAAGTACATTTACCAGTAAAGGTAACCCAATGGTGCCCAAACCCCAACCCTATACCTAACCGTCAATGGAGTAGAAATTAAATATTTAGAAAAAAAAGAAAACCTCCGTGCCACACTCACCATTGTTCATGTGATTGTGATTTACTTCCTGTTTCCCATAGCCCTATCAGAGCAAATATCAAGAAATATCCCATACAATATAAATATTGAAATATTGAGTGTAGTCTCTACTTGTAGCTTGTTTTGTACTCAAGAATTAGTGAGTGGATTCAGTTAAGCTTCTGAGTAATTACCCAGTAATGGCTGACTAGAATCAGGTGATTCGACTGAAACATCCAGTATTTTAAGACTGTTCTTATCTCCTACACCTGGATTAAATAGAGGAACAAGTACTCCAGAGAATTTGGTGTTGATGGTCAGGAGATGTTGACAGTGTTTAGCGTTGTAAAAAGACAGTCGAGCGTTGTCATAATCTAACAGAACACCCAATCGCTCAGGTCTGGAGGACAGTGACAGAGTTATCTGTGGATCAGTGTTAGTGTGAAAACCATTTGCACCATCTGAACACAAGAACCAGAAACCATCTGATGGAGTTAAACGACTTTTGTCTGAAAAATTACCATCTTTCTGCACACCAATTAACCAGTAATCTTTGGGAGAAACATTGTTTTGTACCAACTCAACCTCCCAATAATGACGACCAGAACTGAATTTTTGTGCTCCACATACACATAATTCATATGGAAATCCCTCGTTCTTCTGCACATATCCTGAAGCATCTCTCACTATTTTGAGATCTTTATTAATCGTCAGACCTGGATGAGCTGTCTCACGGTCGAGAGTGATATTAACTGTGAGGAAAAATAAATACATGTAAAACAACAATCATTCTTCATCTGAAACTCATTTGTGTGATTAAATATATACAGTATATTAACAGAAATATCACACCTGCATCTTTTCTCAGTTCTTCCATATTGATTTTCAACACAACTGAAATGAAAATGTTTTTAGAGAAAAATAGTGTTAATATTAATGGGATCTACAGTTCTCAATGTAACTAAAATTAGTTTAATATACCAGTAAAGTGTGTTATTATCTGACAGTGGAAGTGTCTGTTTTTCTGCTGAAACATCAACAAAGAAAATTATTCAACTATAAAAATGTTCTTTATGGTCGAGTTTCCCATATTGAAGTTGTACATTTGATTATATTCACATTATGATCCCAGTAAACATTTACAAGAAATTATATATACAGTACTGTGTTATCAATAATTACTGGACCATTTGGAAATGATCTTATCAAATATCCGGAATGTACTGATGAATCAATGTTCACCACTACATTTACTTTCTTAAAAGTGTGTTACCACAAGCTTTTCTGTGTCTCTTCATTTTTTCTTTTATACAGTTTGGGTTTCTCCAACATTATACTCTTAAATATTTAACAGTTTCTTATCAAATTATTTCAAAGAACAAACAACTTGAAGTTTCATCATACCATTTTCTTCTCTCATATTCCCCATAGCTCCATCCTCACAAACTAAAATAAAAGACCATTACATATGACAGTGTCATTATGAATTCTCAAAATGCTCTTCCAAACTTTTCATAATGTTTCCAGTTTGAAATATATCAGTCAATATGTACTTTTTTATAAACTTTTTTTGACGTGTGTGAGTGTTGATAACTTACGTTGTTCAGATGGCTTCTTCACTGCTCAAAAGATTAAAAAGAACTATTAGCACATGAGGTATTGATTATGTAATGAATTGTTTTGTGAAGTCTCTAAAATCTTTTCAAATCTTTCAATCAGACCCTACCTGTTAATTTCTCTCTGTATTTGTATACGATAAAAGCAGCCAAACCCAACAGAGCACAAATGAGAAAGATGATAAAAAGTGCCTTCCATGGACCGGATGTGACCTCTGAAAGAGAAAAACAGACGAGTTTAAGCACCTTCAAGAATCAATATTTTTTGTAACATTTTTCACATTCATATTACAACTCAGATATCAATATAATTATGTATTGATCCCTGCTGATTCCCACTCATATTCTGTCCTCAGATGGGAACGTAACAGCTTAAACAGCAACTTTACTCTCATTCATGCAGATGAAACCTGGTGATGTTGTGTAACCTAAAGAGATGATGTCAGTGATGTCAATCCGTCCTTCTCTGTGTTGTCCAGTGTTGAGTGCCAGTAAACAGGAGATGAGTTGAGTATCAGAGGGAGAGACGATCGTCCAGCTCTGGACAGAGAACATCCCATCTGCTGCATGACTGACAGACACTTGTCCAGGAGAGAGAAGTCTTCTGTCATCTGACATCCACCTGACGTTTGGCTCTGGAAACCAGCCACTGGATCTACAGCTCATGTTCACCTTATCTTCAGATACAGGCTTTGGAATCAGGACAGGAGTGGATCCTAATGCTGAGAGAGGAGAATTTTGGGTTCAGTTGTAACCATGGTTCTCTGAGGGAGATGAGTGAGACATCTCACTATGGGGACATGCCTCTTGCGTGGTCATCCATGAAGACCTATGTAATCACGCCTAACAGGCTGCTGGACAGTGCAAAAGTGAAACCCCACTCCTTCCCTATATAATCAGTAGCACTGGCCCAAAATGGCATACGTTACAGCTCTTCCGAGCTGATGAATATCAGGCCCTCTGGTGAGATGTCTCACTCATCTCCGTCAGAGAACCATGGTTACAACCATAACCCAAAGTTCTCTTTCAGTCGACACGATTGGCATCTCACTTGGGGATATAAAAACACCCATATATTCAGTCATCAGAGCAGGCATACAATATGTATTATTTATTTTTCTCCCAATCATGCACGATTGGGAGAAAAATAAATCATTTTTCAAGTTTATAGAACCTCACAAATGTGTGAGGGGAGGCCCAATCGGCTGCCACACAGACATCCTCCATGGAGATTCCTTTAAATAGGGCCCAAGAAGCAGCCATTCCCCTTGTGGAATGGGCTCTCATGCCCCATGATAATGACTGTCCCTTCACTGAGTAAGCCAATTGAATGACTTCTACTATCCAGTGAGAAAGTCGTTGTTCTGACAATGCCTTACCCCACACTGGGTTTGCAAAGCACACAAAGAGATTCTTGGATACTAATGTTTTGTGTTTTATTCACATATGCTTGCAATGCCCTAACGGGACATAACAAATGCATATTCTCCTCCTCTGGCAAAGCAAAAGGAGGAGGGTAAAAAGCTGGCATTTCCATCTCTGCATAAATAACCAGGTTTAATCACTTTGGGTACAATCGCCGGGTTGGGGGCGTACCTTGACCTTGGAGAAATTTTGTGTGAACCTGAGACATGCAGGGTTAACTGAGAGTGTATACAGTTCACTGACATGCCTCATTGTGGTGAAGGCCAGCAGTAATGTTGCCTTATATAACACAATCTTTATATCAGCTTTCTCCAATGGCCTTTCATGGACCTACTTATGATAGGATGTGATTCCACTGTCTTTTCATTAAACCCTAAATAACAAGATGAAAGGTATGCCGCCAGGTAAACCTTAATAGTGGAGAATGCTCTTCCCTGATCCAGCATCTCCTGAAGAAAAGTGAGAATATCTGGAACTGTAGAAAGAAAAGGAACTATTTGGTTTCCCTGACACCATTTTTTAAAATCTTTTCCATTTCATCTCGTACAGAGACCTAGTGGAGCACGCTCTGGTGCTTTGAATAGTGAAAATCACATTCTGAGGCAAGCCGAGAGCTCTTAGATCAGACCTCTCATGGGCCAAACACAGAAGTTCCATTTTTGTGGATGTGGATGCAATATCGTCCCTCCTGCTAGACAGTGGAGGTCCCAGCTCTGGGGTAGGCACCACCGGCTCACATAGAGCAGCTGAACAGTTTCCGCTATCCATGGCCTCCCTGCCCATAATGGGGTGATTAAAAGTACCATCCCCCTCTGTTATGTGACTCTGGACAGAGTGGGGAGAATCACACTGACAGATGGAAATGCGTAAAGCAGTGTCACTGGCCAATGGGGTGCCAGCGCATCCACCACTAACAGGGTGTCGTTCTCTCAGTTAGAAGAACAGTGGAAAATGTGCATTCTCTTTTGAGGCAAACAGATCTACGGTAGCCCTGCCATATCTGTTCCATATATTTCGCACCACTACCGTATGGAACCTCCACTCCCCTGGGTGAGGATTTCCCCTTGAAAACAGGTCTGCCCCCATATTCAACTGGCCTGGGATGTGTGTTGCTCTGAGAGATAGCAGATGTTTCCTGCTCCATAGCAACAATCGTTCTGCTATGGCATGTAAATTTCTTGAGGGAGTGCCCTCCTGTCTATTTATATTTGTTGTTTATGTACAACTGTTGTGTTGTCTGATCTGATCAACACATGACAGCCTCGTTTGAAAAAAAAAAAAAGTTTTAGCACTAGTGACACCACTTGAAGCTCCAGACAGTTTATATGCATTGCTCTTGCAGACCCCTGCCATATACCATTCACTGGGTGTCCTTCCATGACTGCCCCCCAGCCCTGAGAGAATGCGTCTGTGGTGACAACCTTGCGGTCTGATATTACGCCCATTGTCACCCCTTCCTGTAGAAAGCTCCTGGTTTGCCAGACACGCAGCACCCTGATACAGTGAGCTGATACACACACTCTTACATGTAGATGTCTGGAGGGATTCAACTTCAGAGATTTCACCCATCTCTGAAACTCCCTCATGAACAAAAGTCCCAATGGCACAACTACTATAACAGAAATTTAAAGAGCGAAAGTTCTGTCTATAGCTCTCTGACATAATTGCCTTGCGACAGAGCTACACATGGTTTCTTTTCATCAGGATATGGTATTTGCAATAAGATTATAGAAACCAAAGGTAAAAGTAAAACCATGATAACATGGACAGTAACCATAAAACAAATTATGCCATTTGTTTATAAGAAAAACACATCCTGAAATTAAATTGTATTCCCTCACTACCCTGATATATTGATATAAGTTCATGGTAAATATTTTTTAATATCTGTGATATGTGGTTTGAAAGCCTTAGCAACAGTTTCTGTCTGTTCATGGTACAGATTTCTCCTTTACTCCTTTTCAATGCTGTTTAGAATGTTGGGGCCATTTAATAAGATTTTAAACTAGTTTAATCATCAACACATTAAGGGATTTTATAGAGGTTTTGAGCAAATAATCAATGCCGAATCCACGACCCAGCCCATGCTTCTCGCGACGCTGTTTATGATGATATGCATGGCTGAGCGCTCGAGACCGGTCCACAAGTAAATGCACATTTCGTAATCTGTCCATTGAGCCTTGACCTATCCGGTTAGAGCTGTTTCCTTTCACGTTTTGAACGTTTGCCATTTGATATATCTCATACGCAACAAAAACGACAGCACACAATCAGAGAGTCGGCCAACTTTGTTATCGCACCAGTGCAACCTCTTGCAAAGTTTAATCGCACTCTTAGGAAAAATGGTCACAAAATGCTTGCAGTCTAGAGCTCTAGAGCTGGTCGGCCAAACTCCGCCTCGGAGGTGAGGTTCCCATTGCTTCGGCGGATGTAGTCATGTCATCTCCCTGTAAAGGATCTCGACAGACATCCTGGAGGATCAGCGCTCTCCTGCGCAGTACTCCTGGAGAGAATTTACTTCAATCTCTACAAGAGACAGTGCTGCCCTGGCATGCTCAATGCCCAGGCAAGCTGAACACTAAACGTGCAGATCTGTGGCCGAAAATCCGCAAGCTCCTGGGCAAGGGCGAGACGGCAGCTTGGTTTTGCCAGGCTTAGGGGAAGCCATTTTTTGGCTTAGTAAAGCGTTTCATTTCTCAATATGACTTAGTTTACTGGGCTCGACATCCTAAAATGAGTGATAACTCAGTCTTTAGACAGTTGAATCCAGCCAAATCTATAAACAGCAAGTGCACTGATAAGGGCTCGCAGTGGATGCTGCGAATGAAGAGATGTAGGATGCCATTTTGGGCACTGGCCAGCAGCCTGTTAGGTGTGATTACATAGGGCTTCATGGATGGTGTCCCCATAGTGAGATGACGAATGCGTCGACCAAAAGAGAACCAGAGGTCTGTCAGATGTCTTTTAAACACACAAATCCAATGACTATAAAGTTCTGTTCTAAATAGGTTTTCAGTTCTTTCCAGGTTCTTAACCCTTATGTTGTGTTCCAGTCATTTTGACCCAGATGACATTTTTTTGTTTTTACTTAAACCAATTAAAACAAAATTTCTTGACTTTGTTCAAATATGGTATCTAAAAACACAAACAAATTTGGACCATTTTCAAATGAAATCAAATCCCTTTATTGTCACTCAACCATATACACAAGTGCAACAGTGGGTGAAAGTCTTGGGTGCGGTTCAAAGCAACATAGCATGACAATTACAATAAACATCTGATTTACACATAACACAGTTTACACATCTGTTACACAACACAATATACAACTAATAATATACAATATATAGTATACACAAAATAAGAAGACTTTATACAATACAAATACACTGTATTCAGCTGCACAACGAGCTATTTAAGCCCAGAGCCCGGAGTTTCTCATCTAGCTTGGAGGGCACTATGGTGTTGAATGCTGAGCTGTAGTCTACAAACAACATTCTCACATAAGTGTTCTTTTTTTCCAGGTGGGAGAGAGCAGTGTGTATTGTAGATGCAATGGCATCATCAGTGGAGCGGTTGTTGCGGTAAGCAAACTGCAATGAGTCTAGTGATGGAGGCAGCACAGAGCAGATGTAATCTTGATTAGTCTCTCAAAGCATTTGCTGATGATGGGGGTCAGAGCAACAGGACGCCAGTCATTTAAGCAAGTGATTTTGGATTGCTTTGGAACAGGCACAATGGTGGACATTTTAAAGCATGTGGGGACCACAGACAAAGAGAGGGAAAGGTTGAAAATGTCTGTAAAAACACCAGCCAGTTGGTTCGCGCACGCTCTGATGACACGGCCCGGAATGCCGTCTGGACTCGCGGCTTTACGGATATTCAACTGTCCGCTACAGAGACGGAGAGTGAACTAACCTCTGTAGCTTTGGCCATGAGGGCTCTCTCCGCGAGGGCAGTGTTATTTCCCTCAAAACGAGCATAAAAAGTATTTAGCTCATCCGGGAGAGAGGCAGCGGTGTTCAAGGTGGAGTTTTTATTCCCTTTAAAGTCTGTGATGATATTAATTCCCTGCCACATGCTTCTAGAGTTTGTGGTGTTGAACTGTCCTACAATCTTGTCCCTGTACTGGCGTTTGGCTGCTTTGATAGTTTTGCGGAGGGCATAACTGGCTTGTTTATGCTCCTCTGCATTCCCGGAATTAAAAGCGGAGGTCCGCGCATTAAGCGCCACATGAACATCGCTATTAATCCACAGTTTCTGGTTTGGGTAGCTCTGTATTGTTTTGGTTGGCAATACATAATCTATGGACTGCCTGATGAAACATGTTACGGTATCAGCGTAGACCTCGATGTCATCTTCAGAGGCGGACCGGGACATCTCCCAGTCCACGTGATCAAAACAGTCCCATAGCGTAGAATCTGATTGGTCCGACCAGCACTGGACTGTTCTGAGAGCGGGTCCTTCCTGTTTCAGTTTCTGCCTGTAAGCGGGCAGAAGCAGAACAGAAGAGTGGTCCGATTTGCCAAATGGTGGGCGGGGGAGGGATTTGAGTAGCAATGGTCCAAAACCCGGTCCCCTTGTGTGTTGAAACTGATGTGTTTGTAGTATTTTGGTGCTATTGACTTGAAGTTGGCTTTGTTAAAGTCCCTGGTCACAATGAACGTGGCCTCAGGGTGTGCGGTTTCCTGCTCACTTATACTCCCATACAGTTCCTTGAGTGCCCGGTCTGTGTCGGCTTGTGGCGGGATGTACACAGCTGTGATAATGACCGCTGTGAATTCCCTCGGTAGCTAGAATGGTCGACACAGAAGTATGAGAAATTCCTATCAGAAGAGCAGAAAGACTTGATAGAATGTACGTTCCTCTGATCACACCAGGATTTGTTGATCATAAAACATACACCACCACCTCTGCTTTTACCTGAGAGGTATTTCACTCTGTCCGCTCGGTGCACGGAGAACCCCACGGGTTCAATGGCTGAGTCTGGAATCTCAGCAGACATCCAAGTGTCCGTAAGGCAGATAATGCAGCAGTCCCTCGTCTCTTGTTTTAAAGAGATCCGCGCTCTCAGATGTCTAGAGACTGAACATTTGCGAGTATAATGCTGGGTAGCGGGGGTCGATTTGTGTGACATCTTATTCTGGTGAGAATGCCAGCTCTCCTTCCCCTTTTCCGGCTGCGTTTCTGCGGCCGGGCTGCCCAGACAAAGGGCTCCGCTGTCGTGTTTGTAAACAGCGGGTCGGCATTAAGGTATTTAAAGTCCAGTTTTCAGTGTGCTATTGCAGAACCAATGTCCAAAAGTGTTTGTCTATCGTAGTCAATAAGGCAGACAACATCCAAGACAAAAAACATAAGAATTGTAGACAAAACAAACAAAAAACTGCAATATTGGGTCAGAGCTCGCAGCGCAGCAGCCATACTCGGCGCCATCTTGCATCTTGCATTTGCATTCTTTCTTGCATTCTTTAAATTTTATTGGTTTCAATTCACTTTGTTACACCTGTTGTTTACCCGGTCAAAAATGGCTGGCCATTGGAAATAAAAATTGGACATTTTATCAATGCAACAAAGGTTCAGAGATGCATGGGAATCCAAAGGGCATGTTGGGGTGTGTGGGTGAATGTGTGTGTGTGTGCTCTAACATGTGCACACACACACACACCTGCTGTGTTCCCGGTCAGAAATGACCGGCCGTTAGGAATGAATCGATGAGGTTACAAAAAAGAAAAAATTAGTGTTCAGGAGCCTGTCCAACTATTAAATGAGCACATACAGTGGCAAGAAAAAGTATGTGAACCCTTTGGAATTACCAGAATTTCTGCATTAATTATTCATAAAATGTGGTCTGATCTTAACATAATTCCTAATAATAAACAACACAATATTTTTTTACTATTTGACACTAGGAATTCACAATAAGCTAAAATTTATATCACAATATTCTATCATTTTCAATAAAGAAATATGCTGTTTTACGATATACTGTACATACACTCAAACATATTTTAAGATTTACGCATTTCAATTTCATGACAAAATTGTATCAAATTGACTAAATTAAATTTATAGAACTTAAAATATTTAGATTTTTTTTTTTTATTTAATTGTATTAAGGATTACTCAATTCAATTGAATGGAATTTTGTTATGAAATAAAAAAAAAATTAAATAATAAAAGTTCCTTTTTTTATTCAGAATAGGTCTAATGTCCAAAGTAATAGACCTTTCACATTTAAAAAAAATATTTTTATGTCATGTAGATTGCAATGAAGCAACTTCATCAGTAAAGATCTCATTTATTTATTTATTTTCATCTTTTTTATCATCACAATATTGTTTTACTAAGCAAAACATTATGCTTTTTTAGTTACATTATATAGAAAGCTGATAGCCACAGTCTATTGTGATTATTATTGTGGAGGATAAGAGTGTAAGAGATTTAATGTCTATTGCAGCAAATATGCAAACGTAATGTTACTTGAATTGGTGCTATTTTAGTGCATTTCTATCTTTATACTGTGGAAGGCTTTGTTTGGAAAATGTTAATAAAGAATTATATTAGTACAAATTGTTTTTTTTTTCTTTACTAAGAAGTAAATAAATGCATTTTCAGAGGAAAATAAGTATATTTAGAGTTGAATTTCAGCACAAATTTAATGCGATTTATTGCAATTAAAAAAAATTATCAACTGACAGCAGTACTATTAATTAAATGTATAAATATTTTAACATCATTTTGACAGATATAAAAAGAAAGAAAAGAATTTAAGAGTCATGAAATGAAACTAGTGCATCAGTTTTCATTTAAACGAACGAAATTGCACCAAGTGACTGAGAAAAAGCATGTTTACATGCAAAAATAATGCAAAAGATGACGGACATTTTACAGCTTTGATCTGTCATTATTTGTAGCACAACCTCTGATTGGAACGTGCATTTTGTACCATGCGGCAGCGTTTGCATAACCGCGATATAGACGATACTCGAAAATTAGTACCTGTTGACACTTTTCTACCGGTATACCGTTTTTTAAACACTTTATCCTCTACTCCTATTTGACGTAATGATGTTAAACATAATTAGTTATCACGAGTAACGTTATTGACGTCAAACCTGTCAGGATTCAGACTTTCAATATGGTGCACCAGTTATATCGACTAATATGATGACACTTTTATCAATATTCTTCTAAATAAAGATTCAATTTGTGTTCCAGAAGAGAGAAAGTTGTACATGTTTGGACCGACATGAGGGTGATTAAATTATAATTTTTGGGTGAACAATTTACTAACAAATATCCTGAAATATCCTGAATCCTGAAAATATCTTGCGCTGACTCACCAGTAACGTGGAGAGATACAATTTGGCTGTCGTATGACTTTTCTCCGCTCACATAACAGTGAAAAACACCTTCATCCTGAGCTGTAAGTTTGTCCAGCCGCAGAGAAACATCTCCATCCTTCAGTCCTCCAGACTGTGCTGAGCGCGGGCCCAGAGAACTCCGGTTCCTGTAATGTTCCTCCTGGATGTCCTGGATCTTCCCATCACGATAGAAGAGAACAGGAGTGTTGAAGTGTTCTGGACGATACCAGCGAATCTCCAGACCTTCAGCATTCTGAGGAGGAGAGATCCAGCAGGGGAGAGTGACTGTAGATCCCACCTGACCCGCTATCTCATCTTCAGGTACCACAACAACCAACGACACTGACAGAGAGACAGATTAAATTATATATTCTGTATCAGTCTTAATATACAGTTGAAGTCACAAGTTTACATACACTTAGGTTGAAGCCATTAAAACACATTTTTTGGGGGTCTGGGTAGCTCAGCAAATAAAGATGCTGACTACCACACCTGGAGTCGCAGGTTCAAATCCAGGGCGTGCTGAGTGACTCCAGTCAGGCTTCCTAAGCAACCAATTGATCCGGTTGCTAGGGTGGGTAGTGTCACATTGGGTTAAACTCCTCGTGGTCGCTATAACGTGGTTCGCTCTCGGTGGGGCGCGTGGTGAGTTGTGTGTGGATGCCGCGGAGAATAGCGTGAAGCCTCCACACGCGTTATGTCTCCGTGGTAGAACGCTCAACAAGCCACGTGATAAGATGCACGGATTGACAGTCTTGGACGCGGAGGCAACTGAGATTCGTCCTCCGCCACCCGGATTGAGGCGAGTCACTACATCACCACGAGGACTTAGAGTGCATTGGGAATTGGGCATTCCAAATTGGGGAGAAAAGGGGACTAATTTTTAACCACTCCATAGATTTAAACTATAGTTTTGGCATCTACTTTGTGCATGGGATGGTTAATTTTTTACTTTTAATTGACTATATCACAATTCCAGTGGGTCAGAAGTTTACATACACTAAGTTAACTGTACCTTTAAGCAGCTTGAAAAATTCCAGAAAATGATGTCAAGCCTTTAGACAATTAGCCAATTAGCTTCTGATAGGAGGTGTACTGAATTGGAGGTGTACCTGTGGATATATTTTAAGGCCTACCTTCAAACTCAGTGCCTCTTTGCTTGACATCATGGGAAAATCAAAAGAAATCAGCCAAGACCTCAGAAAAAAAATTGTGGCTCTCCACAAGTCTGGTTCATCCTTGGGAGCAATTTCCAAACACCCAAAGGTACCACGTTCATCTGTACAAACAATAGTACGCAAGTATAAACACCATGGGACCACACAGTCATCATACTGCTCAGGAAGGAGATGCATTCTGTCTCCTAGAGATGAACGTAGTTTGGTGCGAAAAGTGCAAATCAATCCCAGAACAACAGCAAAGGACCTTGTGAAGATGCTGGAGGAAACAGGTAGACAAGTATCTATATCCACAGTAAAACGAGTCCTATATCGACATAACCTGAAAGACTGCTCAGCAAGGATGAAGCCACTGCTCCAAAACTGCCACAAAAAGCCAGAATACAGTTTGCAAGTGCACATGGGGACAAAGATCTTACTTTTTAGATAAATGTCCTCTGGTCTGATGAAACAAAAATGGAACTGTTTGGCCATAATGATCTTCGTTATGTTTGGAGGAAAAAGGGTGAGGTTTGCAAGCTGAAGAACACCATCCCAACCGTGAAGCATGGGGGTGGCAGCATCATGTTGTGGGGGTGCTTTGCTGCAGGAGGTACTGGTGAACTTCACAAAATAGATGGCATCATGAGGAAGGGAAATTATGTGGATATATTGAAGCAACATCTCAAGACATCAGCCAGGAAGTTAAAGCTCGGTCACAAATGGATCTTTCAAATGGACAATGACCCCAAGCATACCTCCAAAGTTGTGGCAAAATGGCTTAAAGACAACAAAGTCAAGGTATTGGAGTGGCCATCACAAAGCCCTGACCTCAATCCGATAGAAAATGTGTGGGCGGAACTGAAAAAGCGTGTGCGAGCAAGGAGGCCTACAAACCTGACTCAGTTACACCAGTTCTGTCTGGAAGAATGGGACAAAATTCCAGCAACTTATTGTGAGAAGCTTGTGGAAGGATACCCAAAACATTTGACCCAAGTTAAACAATTTAAAGGCAATGCTACCAAATACTAACAAAGTGTATGTAAACTTCTGACCCACTGGGAATGTGATGAAAGAAATAAAAGCTGAAATAAATCATTCTCTCTACAATTATTCTGACATTTCACATTCTTAAAATAAAGTAGTGATCCTAACTGACCTAAGACAGGGAATGTTTTCTACGATTAAATGTCAGAAATTGTGAAAAACTGAGTTTAAATGTATTTGGCTAAGGTGTATGTGAACTTCTGACTTCAACTGTATTTCACTACTGTACATGAGTCATATCACTACTCATATACTGATTCTAAACATGATATTTCTACACGTTACAAACACTTTGGATTGAATACTCCATTGTGAATTATGGTAATTATATTATTTGCACTTTAGACCTGAAATTTATGATCCTGTAATAGTTTATTGTAGGTGTGTCACATTACAAATGTCCAACATTACAATATATATATATATGGAAAACATAATCCATAAATTATCTGGTGCAACAATTGTAAACACAAAGTAGACATATTTCAGTTATTCTATAAATATTTATATCATAATAATGCTTTAATTCTATATTTAGTTACTCATAAAATCCAGACAAACGTGTTTCTGTGATGTTTATTCTTACCAGAAGCTTCTATGAGGAGAATCAGCAGAAACCCGACAATTATAACCGATATCATACCTGTGAAAATAACAACAGACTCAAATAACAAGAATTATGTGGGATTTTTCCAGAAACACATCTGCTATAAGAGATATAAACGATCAGATTTATTCAGTAAACAAACTCACTGCAGACAAAGAGATGTCCCCCATCAATTCAAATATCCTGTTTAATGTGGATGAACTCAGCCGTAACACATTAAATACTGTAATACAGTAATATCTGAAAGATTAAAACCAATCTCAGAGAATAAACGCGCTGGTATTTTCACATCATTTACTTTCACTTTCTAATTCTGCGCACCTTGGAAAAAGGTCGTGTCTAGAAGGTAACCACACAGTTACATAAAGTCTCGCGAGAGCCGTATTGAACGTTCACACATTGTGTTTTTTGAGTTTATTTAAAGTCCTACAGAAACCCTACCCCTAAACCTAACCCTAACCTTAACCCTACAACTATATATATAACCCTAAACCTAACCTTAGTAACAACGAATGAGACTCTCGCGAGACTTCGGCTGCCGAAGGGGGTTACCTTCTAGACAGCCGTGGAAAAACACCAGACGCATTTGTTATAGACTGAAATAAATATATTAGATTTGTCCATAGTAATCAAATAAGTGTGAAAATTTACATCGTTCACGTCAGACTCCACATGAGCGTTTCGATTATCAATATATCAATCGATCTGAAAGATGTTTCACACCAAAAATAACAACAATGTACGATTGATGATTTTAACATCGAAAGAAAGAAGCTAATAACTGTGTAATATTTCCATGATATATGAAGATACTTTTGTCTTCAGGCCATTATATTTAGGTCGTTATTACCTTAACACTGATTAATATTGAAGCTAGTTAAATACATATAAAGAATAATTAATTGATAAACATTTTTTATTATCATTTATTTATTTTTATTTTTTATTTTTTCCTCTGCTTGGGGACCCCAGTAGGCCGTGGCATCCCAGTCCATATCCGGTGCAGTGGAGATTAGTTGTGGGTGGGTGTGGTGTGGGGCCTGGGGCCTGTACCTTCCCGCCATCTCCCCGCACTCGTTCACCCTGGATTTCTTGCCTTGGGCTGTTTTTTTTTTTTTTTTTTTTTTTTGCATCACATATTAGCTGAGATACATACACATCTATTAGGAGTTTAACAATGAATGCATCAAGGAAGAATACAAAATAAAATAAAAATAAAAACCAACACAGGATGTGGGGAGTGTCCTGGTGATGGGGGTGTGGGCCTTGGGCCCTGCGCCCCGCGGCATCTCCCCCTGACGTCCCGTTGTGGCGTGACATGGGGGCGGGGGACTAACTTATGACGTGGCCACGGAGGGATCAGAGGCAGCCTTATAATAATTTATTATTATTATTATTATTATTATTACTACTACTACTACTACTATTATTATTTGCCCTCTTCCTCATCCTCCAAAATACTTTTAGTAATAGTAATCTCAAATTGTAAAAAAAATAGTTAAGTTTAAGTTTTTACTGTTCTCACTAGTTTTAATTAAGTTACCGTTACTCTCGAAATCCTAAAGTTGTCATTAATAAATGGTCCTATAAAAAGCACTTGAACATTTTGGAATCATAACTCAAATATTTACGTTCTTTAAACTTTGGCTTCGAGCACTGCAAACTCAAATTATAAAGTACAAAACTACAGCTGTGTGGAATACCCATAAACCCTTGCTCTTGAATAAATTATGTATGTTTGGTCAAAACAAGGGAACTTATGTGGAAAAAATAATGATTTTTTATTTGACAATGTATATAGTTATATTTCTTATGACTATTGTTGTTGTTTTGTTGTAACTGGTTGATAATTGAGATTTTTGTGAAGTCATGATGAGGGTGATTAGTGTTACCTCTGTTGGAGGTTAAATTTAATCCATTCTTCTTTACTCAATTGTACTTTACAAAAATACAGATTTATGTGCAATAAGAAGTACTGAGGAGAATCCAATGTGCCATATGGATAACTGAGATTCTTCTAGTCATCATTTCCTTTACACTGTATAACCCAATTTAAATAATTAAATCAAAACAAAGATACTTTAATCACCAATGAGTTAAGTTTACTTGTAACTTGTCAATGTTACTTAAAATATTAAGTTTAGTTTACTTGAGCCAAATAAGTACATTAATTTACACTGAATATATGTCTGTAATTTTAACGGTAAAAACCTTAAAAAATGCTACAGAAAAAAAACATTAATTGATTAATGAGTATAAACTGTAAAATATACTGTAGAAAAATCTTAATATATTTTAAAAGACAATACAGTAGTTCCCACAATTCCCTGCATGACCCATCATATTTCATTATATTTTATGGGAATAGTTCTGTTTCTTCTTATTTTTAATATCAGTTACGTACATTAGGGTGTTCTGTTTTATATTTGATGTAGTTTAGTTCAAGTTTTACTGCATTATTTTAATTTCACATGTGTTACCCTGATGGTGTTTAGTGTTTGTGTGAGTGACATTGAGCGCCATCTCTACACGTTTACTGCATTATTTTAATTTCACACATTACCTTGATGGTGTTTAGTGTTTGAGCTAGTGACGCTGAGCGCTGTCTCTACATGTTTACTGCGTTATTTTAATTTCACATGTGTTACCCTGATGGTGTTTAGTGTTTGTGTGAGTGAAATTGAGCGCTGTCTCTACATGTTTATTGCATTATAGTACCAACACACTACTTTTTTTATAGAGAAATATAGAGAAATTCCTTGTTGAGTTAGCAGATTAAATTAGATTGTGATATTTCCAAATAAAAAGAACAGACATCTCAGGGATGTATAAGGTGATCCAGCAGATAGAAATAACTTAAATAAATCAGATGGTTTGTAGAAGGAATAACCATTTTTAATTGGTAAAATTTAATTAAGTAAAATTGTAATGAACACTGAATAAATGCAAAATAATAAAGAAATAAATGTTGAATATTGAGTAAATGGGTTTAAAGATATACCCCATAACTAAGTCTATAGTATGTTATCTAATGAAAGGATTACGACAGACTGAGTCCTCAGAGATGTAGTCAATGCAGAGAGTGAGGAGAGATGTCTGAACCTATATAATACAAATCTGTGTGCAAGCTTGGTTTATCTCTATGTTTTTGTTCTGACAGAGAAAACAACACATTCAGCCTGGGTCTCGATGACATTCAAGGTGTAAAGCTGCATGAAAAGTACTGTATAAGACATAATTAAAAAAATTTTTTTTATCATAACCATAACTCGTTAAAGCACTTAGGTATCATGAGTAACAAAACAGTCACTGAACATTGAATAAGAAAAGAAATACTTAATATTCCTGCTGTGATATCTCTCAGATGTTATTAGAGGTATGGAGGAATATTTCATAAATATAATTTTAAAAAAAACTGTGAGTGCTGGAAATGATTAAGGCAGAAACAGAGGTATCTATGATGGTGATTCTTTTACTTTACTCAAAATATTTACAGATATTTACACAAAATAGTTGAAGTAAGAATGGTGATACTAACAGTGACGATATACAATGTACAATAACAATATGGCAGAGCACAGAGAGGAGGGACATGAGCGGCGCTAAATCAAAGAAAGGAACAAAACAAAACACATGCTATCTGGGTGTCCACAAACCTCTAAACTGCCTATGAACAGAAAATACATTAAAGGTGAAAACAAAACAGTCTTTGGTGCCCGCGGTGCTCTATCTAATCTACACTAACTAGCAAACACCAAACATACAGGGAGTAGCGCTCGCTCCTTACATGATGTCTCTAACTGTTCACACACTACGTGATGCACTATGCAGGTCACGTGACATACTTTCCTATCCACTCCTCGCTGGTTCAAGGATACACTCCGGCTGCGGCCAGTACAAGAGAACACGTCCGTGCTGTAATACCATTGTCTGAGTAGGAACATCACCAAAAATAGTAGGGAAGCTATTAATGAGGTTGGTAATATCTTGTTTCTGATCTGAGGTGAGATGAACAAGAAAATTTGCCAAATCTGCCAGTGTTTCTGAGTTCAGCAGTCTAGCACGTTGTGGTGGAGTATCACAAAATGTCAGACCATCTAGGTCAACCTCACTCTCAAGAGAGGATGGACTCACCTCACAGGCCACAGCTACAGGAGAGACGATGGGCCCTTCATCTCGTTTAGTAAAGTTTTCTGTCGGTAAGTTCTCTCTGGAATGATAGGCTTTTAGCATATTAATGTGACACATTCTTTTCTGTCGTTTTCTGTCAGGAGTTTTGACTACATAATCGGTCTCACTCTTCCTCTCCAGAATTTCATATAGACCAGAAAATCGTGCAGACAATGCTGTCCCAGGAATGGGCAACAACACCAACACTTTGTCTCCCACTGAAAAAGATTCTTGAACAGTTTCACGAATGGCAAATAATACCCATGAGACCCCTTCATCCAACTCATTTCCTGTTTCCATACAGTACCTCTTTAACATGGACTTCAAAGTTTGATGAAACCTTTCTAGTGCTCCCTGGTTCTCAGGATGATAAGAACTAGACACACGGTGAGTGATATTGAGCGACTTCAGGACCTGAGAAAACAACTTGGACATAAAGTTAGTTCCTTGGTCAGACTGGATAACCTTTGGCAAACAAAACGTTGAAAAAATCTTGAGCAACAATTTGACATCAACTTTGGCTGTAATCTTACATAACAGAATGGCTTCAGGGTATCTAGTAGTGGTACGCATGAGTTTGAATGGTTCACCAAGAGCAGGAATTGGTACCAAAGGTGTGGGTGGAATAACCTGATTAGGCTTCCCCATGTACTGTCAAGCATGGCAAGATTTACAATACTGTACCACATCCCTCTTGAGACCATGGTAGAAAAAATGTTGTAAGATCCGCTTATACGTTTTGGTTATACCCAAGTGACCGGACAGCAAATGATCATGAGCGAGTGACAAAACTTGCTGTCGGTAAATAGTAGGGACTACCACTTGGTAAACTACATTCCAGTCAGATGCAGTAATATTACGGGTATGCCATATCCGAATGAGTAAACCATCTTCAATTATGTGTGAAGCATCATTGCCTTCACAGTTCCCTATCTGTCACTCACTCGACGTTGGTGTCGATGTAGTGACACTAGGGGTCACTCTTGGGAGCCCGAGACACCTCTGGTCTTTGATAAAAGGCCAATGAAAATTGGCGAGTGGTATTTGCATGCCAGTCCCCCGGACATACGGGTATAAAAGGAACTGGTATGCAACCACTCATTCAGATTTTCTCTTCGGAGCCAAACGGTCATGCTCATTGAGCTGAATACTACTGTTCATTCACCTCTGCTGGATCTGACGGCGCATTTCAGCGGCTTCTTCCCCCCCTCTGCACTGGTGCACTGCAGAGAACGCCCCTGGGCGCTTCGGCAGAAAAACTGGAGAGTATATTTTCTGAAAGAGCATTTTTCCCCTCTAAAAGAGTATATATTTCTCTAAAAGAGTGCACACACAGAACGTCTTTTTAAAGACGCGTCTTTTTAAAGATGCTTTTCCGATTGTGTGTTATTCCTGGTTGCGCTCGTTATCTCTCGCCTTCTAACGGTCACGATCACGATCACTGTCGTGTCTGGGCACTGCTCACGCGGAGACAGTGTTCGTGGATGGTCATGTTCTCATTGCGAGAATATGTCCATGGCAACGTTGCAGTCGTGGCTCACCTTCGTAAGAAAGCAAGCCACCCCAGAGGCTCCCGCCTTGGTCCTTTTACCCACGGGTATGAGGCCAGCATGGCTAGCACTGGGGGCGATTTGGGGACCCCAATGGGACCGCCTCCGCCGGGTATCCCCCCGCGGACCTCCCATTCCCCAGCACGCTCATCTGCCCCGATCGGGCTTCCAGGTGAGTCCGCCGGCTCATCTTACGGCGAGTTTGACCTCTTATTCGGAGCCCGCGAAAGTGATGAGCTCTCGAGCGCAGCATTGGAGAGCGGGCTCATCCAGTCGGAAGCCTCAGCTGGGCTCCTCCCTTCCGGGTCGATTGCCCAGTCACAGGCTGACGCGGAGATGATGACATGCTTTCCCGGGCAGCCGCGAGCGTCAATTAGAGTGGATTTCACCGCTCTTCCCTGAACCCTCGCGGCTCGGTGATTGGTTCCTGGGCTCGTGGCGCCGCTCAAAGCCACATCCCGCACCCGTTCCTTTCTTCCCGGAAGTGCGTGAAGAGCTGACAAGGTCGTGGGAGGCACTTTTTACTGCCCGGTCCTGATCTTTTCAGCTTACCCGCCCTCACTACCCTCGATGGTGGGGCGGCCAAGGGCTATTCGGCAATCCCCCGGTGGATAAAGGTGCTCGCGCTGCACCTATGCCCGCAGAGCGCCGCCACCTGGCGCGGGTGCCCAAAGCCCCCGTCCAAGGCCTGTAGGTTTACATCGTCTCTGACGGCCAAGGCCTACGGTGCCGCTGGACAAGCCGCCTCCGCCCTGCACGCCATGGCTCTCCTGCAAGTCCGCCAAGGCGCCAAAGGAACTGCACGAGGGTAGTTCCGCCCCGGGATTGATGCAGGAACTGCGCTCGGCGACCGACCTCGCTCTCTGAGCAATGGAGGTCACGGCGCGGTCTCTCGGGCGGACGATGGCCACAGTAGTGGTCCAGGAGCACCACCTTTGGCTCAACCTGGTCGAGATGGGTGAGTCCGACAAGACACGAT
The DNA here is from genome assembly GCF_019703515.2 of Myxocyprinus asiaticus. Taxonomy (NCBI): domain Eukaryota; kingdom Metazoa; phylum Chordata; class Actinopteri; order Cypriniformes; family Catostomidae; genus Myxocyprinus; species Myxocyprinus asiaticus. Next base: position 1,247,808 of record NC_059345.1, on the reverse strand, counting down.
TCCTTGCTGCCCCCATTTCCCAGGCGGGCCTATTCGGTGACACCGTCGAGGACTTTGCCCAGCAGTTCTCGATTGTAGAGCAGTAGATGGATGCTAGCCGGCATATCCTGCCCCGGTGCTCGGCAGGTTTGGCAGGTTTGGCGCTCCAGTGGCGGTCTCCCGCCCCTGAGTGCCCAGCTGTGGCACAAATCCGCCCCCGATGTGACAGTCTCCACGGGTCACGAGGACAGGCCTCTTCCTCCCCCGTCCCAGGCTGTTCTGGGGGTGGTCACAAGGAGCCAGGTAAGTGCTTCGATGTCCTTAGACTCAGCACGGCCATGCCGTGGTGTGGCACCTCGAGCTCCGCCCCGCTGCGAGGCCCCACCTGCCGGTACATCCGATGACGTTGTCCCTTTGGTCCCCCTTGTGCAGAACTTGGACGCATGGCTTGCGCTTTCCAATCCGTCACGAGGGCTGGTCCGGACCGTCCGACTCGGCTGCGTGATTCACTTCGCCGGGCATCCGCCCAGGTTCAGCGGTGTCCACTTCACCTTGGTGAAAGACGAAAACACTGCTACCTTGGGCGGAGATTGCTACCCTCCTTGTGAAGGGCGCGATAGAACCTGTCCCTCCAGCCGAGATGAAGGTTTTTTTTTTCAGCACCTACTTCATTGTACCAAAAAAAGGTGGTGGGTTGAAGCCAATCTTGGACCTGTGAGCTCTGAACTAGGCTTTACACAGACTCCCGTTCAAGATGCTGATGCAAAAACGTATTCTGGCGAGCGTCCGGCATCAAGATTGGTCCGCGGCGGTAGACCTGAAGGATGCGTACTTCCACGCCTCGATCCTTCCTTGACACAGACCTTTCCTGCGGGTCGCATTCGAGGGTCAGGCGTATCAGTACAAAGTCCTCCCTTTCGGCCTGTCCCTGTCTCCTCGCGTCTTTACGAAGGTCGCCGAGGCTGCCCTTGCCCCATTAAGGGAGGTGGGCATTCGCGTTCTCAACTATTTCGATGACTGGCTAATCCTAGCTCACTCTCGAGACGTGTTGTGCGCACACAGGGACCTGGCGCTCTCACACCTCAGCCGACTAGGGCTTCGGGTCAACTGGGAAAAGAGCAAGCTCCTCCCGGTTCAGAGCATCTCTCTTTCTCGGTTTGGAGTTGGACACAGTCTCCTTGACGGCGCTTTACGAACGAGCATGCCCAGTCAGTGCTGGCCTGTTTGAAGGCGTTCAAACAGGGAAACTTCTTCAGAGGCTCCTGGGGCATATGGCATCCTCGGTGGTGGCCACCCCGCTCGGGTTGATGCATATGAGGCCGCTTCAGCACTGGCTCCAGACTCGAGTCCCGAGATGGACATGGCACCACGGGACACACCGCGTGGCCATCACGTTGGTCTGTCACCGTCTTTTCAGCCCTTGGACCGACCTCTTGTTCCTACGGGCAGGTGTTCCTATAGAACTGGTCACGACAGATGCCTCCAAAATGGGCTGGGGCGCTGTTTGCAATGGGCACGCAGCCGCCGGCCTCTAAGCCGAGCTTAAGGCACTCTCCTTGAAGACTGCCCTCCTGACTGCGCTCACTTCTATCAAGAGGGTAGGTGACCTGCAAGCGTTCTCTGTCAGCGAAACGTGCCTGGAGTTCGGTCCAGGTTACTCTCACTTGATCCTGAGACCCTGACCGGGCTACGTGCCCAAGGTTCCCACCACCCCTTTAGGGACTAGGTGGTGAACCTGCAAGCGCTGCCCCAGGAGGAGGCAGACTCAGCCCTGTCGTCGCTGTGTCTGGTGCACGCTTTACGCATCTATTTGGATCGCACGCAGAGCTTTAGAATCTCTGAGCAGCTCTTTGTCTGCTTTTGGTGCACAGCAGAAAGGAAGCACTGTCTCCAAGCAGAGGATCGCCCACTGGCTCGTTGACGCCATAACTATGGCATATCTCGCCCAAAACAGGCCGCCCCCGGTAGGGCTACGAGCCCATTCTACCCGTGGTGTAGCGGCTTCTTGGGCCTTGGCCAGAGGTGCCTCTCTAACAGACATTTGCAGAGCAGCGGGCTGGGCAACACCCAACACCTTTGCAAGGTTCTACAACCTCTGGGCGGAACTGGTTTCGTCCCAGGTAGTGGCACACAACACAAGCAGATAAGCCCGGGATATCTGGCCGGGTGTATCGCTTGCACATAGCGCCTTCCACCTCCTTTTGAGCTGAAGACGTGCGCCATTAATTCCCAGTAGTGTTCACAAAATTTGTTCCCTGGTTGACTTCCTCTGAGCCCTGTGGCAGTCGAGTTTTCAGAAAGACTCGCTGCCGGCCCAGTACACGCGCTAACTAAGAGCCCTGTTCTGGGGTAGGTGCTCCGCATGTGGTGGTTCCCTGTAAGGCTAACCCCATGCGATCTATATCTTCCACTAATTCGTTTCCCTGCTGGCAAACTGCGTCTTCCTTGGGCAGAGCCCCTCTGCCCCAGTCTCCATGTTTGTAGTAACTCCTCCCCTATAGGGCAGGATCTACCTTGAAGGTTCTCCACATGGTTGGAAAGACCATGTGACATATTCTTCCACTTAATTATCCCCCCCTCTCTTGGGGTGAGGTGTGGTCTCCACGGTGTCCTCCCCTTGGGAGGGACACCCCCCGACTAGACCTGGCGGCCCAGTCGGATAATCCCCCTTCTTTTTTAGGGAGTGGAAATAGAGAAGGGGAAAAGAGGCCATGACTGGGTTAAGCCTGTCTCTATCTTTGGGTAGTCGACTTGTCCCCGAAAAGGGCCGTTCGACACTCATAACTGTGTTGGGGAAGGTTACGTGTCGACCTGGTGTGCTGGCTATGAGGCACACAGCAAGTCTGCCCACCACACACCGCCAGTTCACATAACACAGTTCAGCCTTGTGGTTTTGTATAGGGACCCCTAGTGTCACTACATCGACACCAACGTCGAGTGAGTGACAGATAGGGAACGTCATGGTTACTGGTGTAACCTCCGTTCCCTGATGGAGGGAACGAGACATTGGTCCCTCCTGCCACAACGCTGAACTACCCGCTGAAATGGCCAGACCTTATATCGGCCCCTCAGCGTAAAACCTGAATGAGTGGTTGCATACCAGCTCCTTTTATACCCATATGTCCGGGGGAGTGGCATGCAAATACCACTCGCCAATTTTCATTGGCCTTTTATCAAAGACCAGAGGTGTCTCGGGCTCCCAAGAGTGACCCCTAGTGTCACTACATCGACACCAATGTCTCGTTCCCTCCATCAGGGAACGGAGGTTACACCAGTAACCATGACGTTTTCCGCTGCCCTGAAACATTTAAAAAATGAAGGATAATCTCTCTGAGCTTCCACAATTTCTTCTCTAGTTAGAGGCAATGTTAATGGACTACACTTTGTAGTTTCTTTTCTCTGAAATTCCTCACTGGGATGGGTTTTAACAGTCAAATTTCTTTATTTGCACATAAGAAAGAATCAGACAATGACACATCACCCATTTTCATGTACTGAGCATGTGTGATAGCACAAGCTGGAAACACACTAGGGTATTTCTCAACTAACTCGTCAGAATCAAGTTGAGTTAGAGGAATAAACAGCTCTTCCAGCACAGGCAAAACCTTACCTCTGGCTAAATCATTACCTAAGATGAAAGGTATTCCTTTCACTGGCAAAGACGGGTGTACTCCTACATCCACAAAACCTGTCACCAACTCCGACTGCAGGTGAACACAGTGTAGGGGGACCTTCATTACCTCCATACTGAGTCCTTGTACTAGCATGCTGGAGTTAACATATGTCTGTTCTAAAAAAGATAACACATCAGAACATACAAAAACTGTGCAGCTCCCATGTCACATAGCATGCAGGAGAAGCGATCTATCTACAGGAGTCTGCAGTTGCGTGTAAGTGTGTTTATTCCATTGTTTTACTTTGTTGTAGAGTAGTATTCATTGCTAGACTTGTGCTGTTTGTTTACTGTGTCGCTTAAACGTGTGTTGGTGTGTGTGTGCTACATTGTTTTGACTTGTCCCAGGGTATTTACTGCTAGATTTAGAGTTGTTTGTCCAGCGTGTGTAAAACTATTGTTATTTTTAGTGTCTATAAACAGTGCTTTACTTGTTTTAGAGTATTATTTATTGCTAAAGTGTAGCATAATTTATTTGCAGTGTACTGAAGTCGTGTTAGTTCCTGCGCTTGTCACCTCATGTGATCCTTAGTTTCGGTTGCCCACATGACTAGCTTTGTTGTGCTAAGTAGCATTAAGGTGTGTCCAGCTTTTTTACCTAGCGGCTCATTAGCAGCGTTTATATATTTGACGTGAATGCTGATGTGGAAGCGGAAGTGGTAGCCCTCGTGTAAAGCCCTCGTCATGTGAAGACCTACTTGTGTAAAGACCAGCAAGTCTACCTGTGCGAGTCCACCGAGCAAGGACACGACAAGGCGCCACTCACCATAGCACTGAAGTTCTTTTAATTGTGTCTATTTTCTTATTTTCCTTCTACATACTAACATGTCTACTTCATGAATAACATATGCCTTCAAGCACATTCCTGTTATCTGTTATAGACAGTTTACACGATATAGACGCAAGACAAAACGCAATCCACACAACCTACAACCACTATGCACTTCAGCACCTGCTCCGCTTTCTTTCTCAGTTGGACTCTGTAACTGCCAGTCAGCTGTGAACAAAGCTGACTTCATTCCAGCCTTTGCCACACAGTCCAACCTCAGCATCCTTGCACTGACAGAAACATGGATACGTCCATAGGATACAGCAACACCTGCTGCTCTCTCCAACAACTTCTGCTTCTCTCACACCCCTCGACATACTGGTAGGGGTGGGGGAACAGGTTTGCTTGTTCCAAACAACTGGACTTTTTCACCACACTCTTCTCTATGTAACAATACTTCTTTTGTATTCCATGCTATTACTAAAATGCAACCCAAAAAAATACATGTTGTTGTCATCTATCGCCCTCCAGGTCAGCTAACAAACTTTCTCGAGGAGTTGGATGTTCTGCTGTCCTCCTTCCCGGAGGATGGCAGCCCACTTGTGGTTATTGGTGATTTCAACATACACCAAGACAAGCCCCAGGCCACTGAACTGAATGCACTTCTGGCCTCATTTGACTTGGAAAGAATAAGCACCACAGCAACTCACAGATTGGGCAACCAGCTGGACCTCATTTTTACATGTAACTGTACCAACTCAAATATTCTTGTTACTCATTTACATGTCTGATCACTACTTTGTTCAATTCAACATGACTCTCCTATCTACACTAAACCTTTGGTTTCCTTTCGCCATAACCTCCGTTCTCTTTCACCCTCACGCCTTTCCACTACTGTCTCTACCTATCTTCCCACACAAAATGTATTTTCCACCCTGGATGTAAACACTGCTACAGACACACAAAGCTCTACTTTAACAACCTGTCTAGACAGCATCTGTCCTCTCTCCTCTAGTCCAGAACGTACTACACCACCCAACCCCTGGCCCTCTGATGTCCTTCATGAACATCGGACTGACCTCAGGGCAGCTGTGAGGAGATGGTGGAAATCTAAAGATCCAGCAGATCTAGCTAAGTATCAGTCTCTGCTTGCAACTTTTTCAGATAATGTTAAATCTGCAAAAACTTCCTATTTCCAGAACAAGATCAACAGCACCACAGACACTCGCAGCTTGTTTAGAACTTTCAACACACTTCTCTGTCCTCCCCCTCCACCGCTTGACACATCACTGACAGCAGATGTCTTCGCCACATTTTTTACTAATAAGGTTACAACCGCACCTCACAAATATCGGAATATTAATTATCAGCAATTCATTCTCAGCACCACACCCTGTCAAACACCCATCTCCTGTATGCAACTCTTCAATCTCTATGTTCTCTCCTCTGACTGATGCTGAGGTCTCTAAACTCCTCCTCTCCAACCACCCCACCGCCTGTGCCCTTGACCCCATTCCTTCCCACCTTCTCCAGGCCATCTCTCCGTCCATCCTACCTGCACTCACACACATAATTAACACATCTCTACTTACAGGCATTTTTCCCACAACATTTAAGCAGGCTCAAGTAATCCTGCTGCTGAAAAAACCTGCACTTAACCCCATACAAGTAGAACACTACAGACCAGTCTCTCTCATCCCATTCATGGCAAAAACACTTGAAAGGGCAGTTTACAATCAAATCTCTCACAGAACAAGCTGCTGGATGACAATCAGTCAGGCTTCAAAAGTGGACACTCCACCGAGACTGCCCTGCTCTCTGTCACTGAGTCGCTGAGACAGGCGAAAGCTGAATCCAGATCCTGTCCTGATTCTGCTGGATCTTTCTGCAGCCTTTGACACAGTCAACCATCAGATCTTACTCTCCACCCTCTCTTTGCTGGGCATCACAGGAACTGTGCTTGACTGGTTAAATTCCTATCTCTCAGGTAGGTCCTTCAAGGTAGCCTGGAGAGGTGAGGTGTCCAAGCCATATTAGCTACTTACTGGGGTACTTCAGGGTTCAGTGCTTCTCTTCTCTATATACACAACATCACTGGGACACATCATTCAGACACATGGTTTCTCTTACCACTGCTACGCCAATGACATGCAGCGCTATTTGTCTTTCCAGCCCAACAACACCACGGTTACTGCTCAAATCTCTGCCTGTTTGGCAGATATCTCCGCCTGAATGAAGGAACACCACCTGCAACTTAACCCAGCCAAGACCGAACTCCTTGTCTTTCCAGCCAACCCTGCTGTTGAACACAACTTCACCGTGCAGCTGGGTTAAACTACAGTAACGCCTTCCAAAATGGTCAGAAATCTAGGGGTAACCATCGATAACAAACTACATTTCACAGACCACATCTCAAAGACCACAAGATCATGCAGATTTACACTCTACAATATCAGGAAGATAAGACCCTTCTTCTGAACATGCTGAACATGTGCAATTAGACCCCTGCAAATGATCCAGAATGCAGCAGCATGTCTGGTCTTTAATGAACCAAAGAGAGCACATGTTACACCACTCCTTGTCTCTCTTCACTGGCTACTGGTTGATGCACGTATCAAATACAAGGCTCTGATGCTGGCACACAGAACAGTCACTGGGTCTGCTCCAGCATACCTAAAATCATTTCTGCAGAGCTACGTGCCCACTAGAAGCCTGCGGTTGGCTAAGAAACGTTGCCTTGTTGTACCAACACAAAGAGGCACCAAAACACTTTCCCAGACTTTCAGCTTCATCGTACCACGTTGGTGGAATGACATTCCCAACTCCATCCGTGAAGGTGACTCAATTTCTGTCTTCAAAAAATGTCTAAAAACACATCTTTTTTCCATGAGCACTTAACCAGTCACTAAAAAAATAATAATAATTCTTGTTGCACTTGAATCTGTTTTGAATAATACTATTCTGATGCTAGTGAAACTTTGTAATATGGCACTTTTCGTACCACTGTCTCCTTAAGATGATTCATTTATGTTCTCCTCTTTTGTAAGTCACTTTGGTAAAAGCGTCTGCCAAAAGAATAAATGTAATGTAATGTAAAATGTAATTTCCACTTGGTCCTCAGTTTTACCTGAAAGTGAAATTAACCCTTTCAGTAGAAATGGACTATACATGGAATCTAGTTTATCTTCAATCTGCCTAGAATCAAGCATTCAGAGACCAGCATTTACCAGCACAACACCTTTATGCTGCGGATTCTGTTTCGATCGGCACTTTAATGTGAAACAATCAGCTATTACATGACCTGGCTTATGACAATAAAAACACTCCCGGGTTTCATTCAGCTTTCTGCTATCCTGCTTAGGCTGCAACACATTTAATGGTGATTTAACAGAAGAAGTTTTTCCAGTATGTGCCATGGAAAATACATTCTTATGCGTAAACACAAATTCATCCGCTAATACTGCAGCTTGAAAAAGGGTTGCCAATACAATATGTTCAGGCAGGCATTGCTTGATATCTTCAAGTAACATCAACTCTCGAAGTGAGATGTATCATCAGCTTTACACGCTTCACATCATCTGTCAAACAGGATTCCTTTCTCCCCTGCAAATTCTACCAAGGTTTGGATAGTGTTTCTCTTACGATTTCGAAATATTTGTCTGTAGGCTTCCAGAACTAGTTTGTATGCATGACTTCACTACATCGTACTTTAAACTGTCTTCCACAGACAAGGTAGAATAGACCTCAAGAGCCATACCTGCCAACTTACATTGAAGCAGTATTGACCAAACATCCTTCAGCCAACCTAAGGAAGCAGCTATCCTCTCAAAAGCATTAAAATAGTTATCCACTTCCAACTCTCTGAAAGTTGGCAGTAAAGCAATGTGCTTACTCACATCAAACGAAGGTGAGGTCGAAACATTTGAATACGCACTACTCATCGAACCGAGACATTGCTGGTCAGTGGAGTTTGACTTCAGCACTTCTACCTCCAACTGACGAAGCTTCACTTCTTTGTCGGCTTCGATCTCAAGCCTGCGGTTTTGGAGACACAAAGCCAACTCAGCTTGGCGTATTTGTGCACATTCTTGAGCCTCCATACAGAGTCTAGCAAGTCGAACTTTCACTTGCACATCCCATCTTGAGCTGGGGGTAGCGGGTGAGAAAGTTTCGAAGGGTGGCATAGTCGCCCGGGGCCTCAGCCTCTGTCATAGCGGTGTCTGCCTCCTCTTTTCATAACTCTCTATTCTCCCCAATTTGCACTACATCAGCCATCGAATCTGTCTCTCTATCTGTATCAGGCAGTTCCAAAAGTCCCAGCTCAATCAGCCGATCAAAAATCTAATTTTTAATTTGTTTTTTTAGGGATGACTTTGCCACAGGAATACAGAAGTGTGTAGCAATAACTAACAAGTCAACCTTCCTGCACTTATCAAATTCCTCCAAAGAAGGGTTATCAAGGAAATGTTTCAAATCAAATGCCATCACTACACTTAGCAATACACTAAGTACAACAAGAGGTAGAACAGCATGCCACATTAACACATACACATGTTATAGGGGGAATTCTTTAACAGTTACTGATCAATTTGAAATCAATTTTGATAGCTTTTTTATTTTTTCAATCAATAAATCCCAGACGAGCCCCCGATTTATGTTACATCCCTCAGATTTTACTAGGGGTATGGAGGAACATTTAATAAATAATAAAAAAAAACACGGGTTCACTTTTATAACTGTGAGTGCTGGAAATGATTAAGGCAGAAACAGAGGTATCGTTGATGGTGATTCTTTTACATTATTCAAAAATATTTACAGATATTTACACAAAAGAGCTGAAGTAAGAATGATGATACAAACAGTGACAATATACAATGTACAATAACAGTATGGCAGAGCACAGAGAGGAGGGACATGAGCGGTGCAAAATCAAAGAAAGGAACAAAACAAAACAAAACAAAACACATGCTATCTGGGTGTCCACAAACCTCTAAACTGCCTATGAACATAAAATACAATAAAGGTGAAAACAAAACAGTCTTTGGCACCCGCGGCACTCTGTCTAATCTACACAAACTAGCAAACACAAAACATACAGGGAGTAGCGCTCGCTCCTTACCTGATGTCTATAACAGTTCACACACTACATTAAGTCATGTCAAGTGGCTTTTATTGTCATTTCAACCATATATAGCTAGTACAGTACACAGTGAAATGAAACAATGTTCCTCCAGGACCATGGTGCTACATAAAAACAACATGAAACAACATAAAACAAACACAGAACTACATAAGACTACACAGAACTAAAAGACCTACATATTTCTACATAAAGTGCATGTATAGACGGTGCAATAATTGCTGCAACAGGACAATAGGCACAGTAAGAGACAGTGCAGTGCTGACCAGTACACAGTTCTAGTGTGAAAGTGTCAGATGAAACAGGTAGTGCAATAAAATATTACGATATAATAGAAAATGATGTGAATGCAAACATAACATACTATGACATAGTATTCAGCAGATACGCTTATCCTATATATGGACATAGCAGTTATTGGGGTAGCAGCCAGGTAGAAGTGACAAGTAATTAAATACAATATTTTATGAATACAGTAGCAGCAGAATGTGCAGAATTGCAAAGGGAGTCAGATGGTGTTCAGTTGAGTGTGTGTGTGTGTGTGTGTGTGTGTGTGTGTGTGCGTGTGTGCGTGTGTGCGTGTGTGTGTGTTGTCAGTCCAGTCTCTGAGTGTTGAGGAGTCTGATGGCTTGGGGAAAGAAACTGTTACACAGTCTGGCTGTGAGGACCCGAATGCTTTGGTACCTTTTGCCAGATGGTAGGAGGCTGAAGATTTTGTGTGAGGGGTGCGTGAGGTCATCCACAATGCTGGTGGCTTTGCGGATACAGCGTGTGGTGTAAATGTCTATGATGGAGGGAAGAGAGACCCTGATGATCTTCTCAGCTGTCTTCACTATTCTCTGCAGGGTCTTGCAATATGAAACAGTGCAATTTCCAAACCAGGCAGTGATGCAGCTGCTCAGGATGCTCTCGATAGTCCCCCTGTAGAATGTGGTGAGGATGGAGGGTGGGAGATTAGCTTTTCTCAGCCTTCGCAGAAAGTAGAGACGCTGCTGGGGCTTTCTTGGTTATGAAACTGGTGTTGAGGGACCAGGTGAGTTTTTCCTCCAGGTGAACACCAAGGAATTTGGTGCTCTTGACAATCTCCACATAGGAGCTGTCGATGTTCAGCGGAGAGTTGTTTCTCCGTGCTCTCCTGAAGTCAACAACCATCTCTTTTGTTTTGTCCACATTCAGAGACAGGTTGTAGGCTATGCACCAGTCCGTTAGCCGCTGCACCGCCTCTCTGTATTCTTGCTGATGAGACCCACCATGGTCATGTCATCGGCGAAATTGATGATGTGATTTGAGCTGTGCATTGCTGCACAATCGTGAGTCAGCAGAGTGAACAGCAGTGGACTAAGCACACAGCCCTGGGGGCCCCAGTGCTCAGTGTGGTGGTGGTGGAGATGCTGCACCCGATCTGGACTGACTGAGGTCTCCCAGTCAGGAAGTCCATGATCCAGTTGCAGAGGGAGGTGTTCAGGCCCAGCAGGTTCAGCTTTCCAATCAGGTGCTGAGGAATGATTGTGTTGAATGCTGAACTGAAGTCTATGAACAGCATTAGAACGTACATTTCCTTTTTGTCTAGGTGGGTGAGGGCCAGATGGAGGGTGGTGGTGATGGCGTCTTCTGTTGAGTGGTTGGGATGATACACGAACTGCAGGGGGTCCAGTGAGGGGGGCAGCTGGGTCTTGATGTGCCTCATGATGAGCCTCTCGAAGCACTTCATGATGAAGGGTGTGAGTGCAATGGGACGGTAGTCATTGAGGCAGGACACTGAAGACTTCTTCGGCACGGGGACGATGGTGGTGGGGGATTGAAGCACGCTGGAATAATGGCAATGCTCAGGAAATGTTGAAGATGTCAGTAAGAACATCCGCCAGCTGGTCTGCACATCCTCTGAGCACAAGCCAGGAATGTTGTCTGGTCCAGCAGCCTTCCGTGGGTTGACTCTGCGTAGAGTTTTCCTCACATCAGCTGTGGTAAGACATAGAACCTGGTCGTTGGGAGGAGGGGTGGTCTTCCTCGCTGCCTCGTCATTCTGCACCTCAAACCGAGCGTAGAAGTCATTCAGCGCATCTGGAAGGGAGGCATTACTGTCACAGGCAGGTGATGTTGTCCTGTAATTGGTGATGGCCTGGATGTCGTACCACAAGCGCCATTTGTCACTGCTGTCCTGGAAGTGGCTGAGGATTCTCTGGGTGTGTGAAAGCTTTGCATCTCTGATGGCCCGGGACAGTTTGGCCCTCGTTGTTCTTAGGGCCACCTTGTCGCCTGCTCTGAAGGCGGAGTCTCGGCAGTGCACGCACCTCCGCAGTCATCCACGGCTTCTGGTTCGAGCATGAGGTGATGGTCTTGGAGAGAGTGGCATCATCGATGCACTTGCTGATGTAGCTGGTCACTGATGCTGTGTCAAGTCAAGTCATTTTTATTTGTATAGCGCCTTTCACAACACGCATCGTTTCAAAGCAGCTTTACAGAAGATCAGGCATTAACAGAAGATAAAACTGTAATATCTATAATGTCTTAGAGTCATCATTGTGTAGTTTGATAAAATACGTTGTGAACTGTGTTTAAAAATAAGTAATTAAATAATAATTGTATTTATAACCCCAGTGAGCAAGCCGAAGGTGACTGTGGCAAGGAACACAAAACTCCATAAGATGTTGTTTAATGGAAAAAAAATAACCTTGGGAGAAACCAGGCTCACTGTGGGGGCCAGTTCCCCTCTGGCTAACATCATGAATATAATGACAATATTACTTATTTATGTGTAGAGCAAGTCATGGTTTAAAATTATTAAACTAAGTAAGTGTTAAGGGTCAGTGTTTAAAACAAATTTTGTATGAACTGGAAGATTAATGACTAATGTCTTTGAAGTCCATCCTGGATTAACTGCAGAAGTTCTCATAGATGCAATTGTCCTTGTTAGTTGGCTGATGAAGGGTTTTGTTGGCAATTAATTGATAGTCTATGTATTCCATTTCAAGAGTGGTGGTGGCGTAGTGGACTAAAGCACTGAACTGGTAAGCAGAAGATTGTTGGTTCAATCCCCACAGCCACCACCATTGTGTCCTTGAGCAAGGCACTTCACTCCAGGTTGCTCCAGGGGGATTGTCCCTGTGATAAGGGCACTGTAAGTCGCTTTGGATAAAAGCATCTGCCAAATGCATAAATGTAAATGTAAGAGTGTAGTCCATCATTAGACCTAGTCCATCAACCTGGCCAGTAATTTTGGTGAGGTCTAGCCTAAATCCAAGGTTCAGGCAATGGCATATGAAGTATCCCATGACTTATGGTTGGAGTTGGCATCAGTTCATCCTCTGAAGTCCATCGTAATAGACTGAAGTGATGTTTGGCTGACACCGGCTGCTATTAGTCATCATCACACAGTGATACGTAGCAGTGGAGTCCAACATGAAGCAGGAATGGAGCTGGATCCAGCCGGTTCTGGTGAACTTAAGATAGGAGTCCCGAGGTTGAGACAGGGAAACAAATAAAATAATATTAGCATAGATGCCATTCAATTTATTGCAGAGTTATAGATCATGATCAATGTTTCTGGTTCTTGCAGATCTAACTAAAGCAGCCTAATTGTGAGTTGAAGGATAAATTAAGTGTATGCCTGGCTAAATAGATGAGTCTTTAGTCTAGACTTAAACTGAGTGAGTGTGTCTGCATCTCGAACAATGTTAGGGAGACTATTCCATAGTTTAGGAGCCAAATATGAAAAGGATCTACCTCCTTTTGTGGATTTTGATATTCTAGGAACTATTAACAGGCCAGAATTTTGCGATCGTAATGAACGTGATGGAATATAGCGTAGTAGAAGGTCACTTAAGTACTGCAGAGCTAGACCATTCAAAGCTTTGTACGTAGTTAACAGAATGTATCGATGATAAGATGGGGCTAATATGATCATATTTCTTGGTTTTCGTCAGCACTGGCTGCTGCATTTTGAACCAACTGAAGTTTATTTATTGATCTTGGTGGACATCCTCCCAGTAATGCATTACAATAATCTAGTCTTGAGGTCATGAACGCATGCATTAGTTTTTTGGCATCAGCAACAGGGAGCATGTCGTAATTTAGCAATATTTCTTAGGTGGAAGAATGCTGTTCTACAAACATTTGTAATTTGATTTTCAAAGGACAGATTGATATCAAATATAACACTTAAGTTCTTTGCTGTTGAAGATGATGTAACAGTACATCGAGAGTCAAATTATATTTTAGTGCCTTATTTTTAGAGGTTTTTGGTCCAATAATTAGTACCTCTGTTTTGTCGGAATTGAGTAGAAGGAAATTTCTGGCCATCCAATCTTTTATTACATTGATACACTCTGCTAATTTGGAGAACTGTGAAATCTCATCAGGTTTTGAAGAAATATAAAGTTGGGTATCGTTGGCATAACAGTGGAAACTTATTCCACGATTCCTGATAATATCTCCCAGGGGAAGCATATACAAGGAGAAAAGCAGAGGCCCTAAAACTGATCCCTGTGTCACTCCATACATTACTTTTGTTTGATTTGACAATTCCTCATTTACATAGACAAAGTGGTAGTGGTCTGCTAAATAGGACCTAAACCATGCTAATGCAACTCCACAAATGCCAACATAATTGTATTTCTCCAAGTTGGTGGAGTCGCCTTCGGTGGCAGCCTCCCAGAACATGTGCCAGTCAGTGTGCTCAAAACAGTCCTGAAGAGCAGATATGGCTCCTGCTGGTCAGGTTTCACCTGTTTCAGAACCGGTTTAGAGCATCTGACGAGCGGTCTGTATGCTGGCATTAGCATAACAGAGATGTGGTCTGAGTAGCTGAGGTGGGGGCGGGGCTCTGCCTGGTACACGCCGGGGATGTTTGTGTAAACAAGATCCAGCACATTCGCCTCTCTCGTTGCAGAGTCCACATGCTGATGGAATTTAGGGAACACTGACCTGAGATTCGCATGGTTGAAATCTCTGGCGATAATAAACAGTCCGTCGGGGTGTGCGTTTTGCAGTTCGCCAATAGCCCCATACAGTTCACAGAGCGCCTCCTTATCATTAACACTGGGGGGAATGTACACTCCGATTATGAGGACAGGTGATGCACAATGTAGGTCACGTGACATACTTTCCTATCCACTCCTTGCTAGTTCAAGGATACAATCCGGTTGCGGCCAGTACGAAAGAACATGTCCGAAGGATGAGCGAAACGTAGCAAGTGACCAACAGTAACAAAACAAAAGGGTAGTGTAGAACAATAAGCGAATATAATCAACACATGAGACGAGGTCTAGCAACACACTAGTCAGCAGATGGTGCATACAGAAGTTGATCTTCCCCCCTCACTTTACTAGATCCGGGTCTTTATACGCTGGCATTGCATCCCGATTGGTGTACCGATGAGTGACATAAGGGTAGACCTGAAAGTGTGATAGCGAAGAAATAACGGGGCAAAAACAGACATTGGACAGAACACAGCTCTCGGGTCATAACACCTGCATACATTTTGGCCCCGATTTACTAAAGGTTTCGTGAATAAAAACATGTGCAAATTTGATAGCACGCTAATAAAAGGTCTGAGCTGATCTACTAACGCTGTCTTTTTTTGGGGGGGGGGGGGCCTTTGGCATATCATGGCACAGTTTCACAGCCGGCCCACCAGGAAAAGTCCCGGTTCTCCTTATGACCAGTCAACCCCTGACTTAACGTGTACATAATCTATTGTATTTTCTTTGTGAATTATGAACATTGCAAGTGAAGAGTGTCATGTGCATTCTCATCAACTACTCTCACACTTATTAAATAGCAAGGATTTTATGATGATATACAATCCCATACATAAACATATAAATGCCATATTGAATAAAAATAAAATGGTATTTAGTGAGAGATGTACTGTAATTGTATTTGGTAAAAGTACCACATGCAAAAGCCTCCTTTTGGAGGGTGTATCCAACATATTTGCACATGTAGTTATTTGTGTGATTTTTCTTCAAATACTTTGTTACTGTAGCCTACCTAAGTACAGTTTTTAATATTTGTACTTTACTTGAGGATAGATATTTCTTTGGACTTTTACTTTCACTTCACTACATTTTGAAGAGAAAATTGATACTTTTACTCTGATAAATTTCTCCAGACCCTTTAGTTACTTTTGTGACATGGTAACACCGCAAAAAAATAACAGCTGTACGTGCAAAAATGCATGCAGATCGGCGACAGTGATGTGTGATTCGTTGAAAGAATCATTTGAGTCGAATCTTTTAAATTGGAATGGTGGTGGCATAGTGGGCTAAAGCACATAACTGGTTGCTGGTTCAATCCCCACAGCCATCACCATTGTGTCCTTGAGCAAGGCACTTAACTCCAGGTTGCTCCAGGGGGATTGTCCCTGTAATAAAAGTCGCTTTGGATAAAAGCATCTGACAAATGCACAAATGTAAATTTGTTTCCTTTAAACTGAACAAAAAGATTCAAAAAGCGGTCTGAATGATTCATTTTGCGAATCACGAATCTGAATCAAAATCATAAGTGAAATGCGCCAGATTACGTGTTCCATCGTCTAATGATGACTAATGAAAATTAATTTGATAAGTTTAGGCTTAAACATTATGAAAGCTGTTAAATAATGAAGTTATGTGCGATCAGTCTCCCGCCTTTCCAGAAGACCTGTTCATATAAAAGACAATCAAAGACGTTTACATTTTACATTTTATGTTACTATGCTGTTGTTAAGTTGTTTTCTGTGTTGTTTTCTGTGTTTTTTGCACATTCCTCTGCAGTTTCTAGGGTGTTCTAGGTGGTTATTGGGTTGTTACTATGATGTTGTTCAGTTATTTTAACTCCGTTTTTAGCACATTGCTACAGTATGTGGTTGCCAGGTTGTTACTATGCTGTTGCTAAGTTGTTTTCTGTGTGATGGTCTCTCCGTGTTCTCCTCAAGTCAACAACCATCTCTTTTGTTTTTGTCCACATTCAGAGACGTAAGGGTAAACAAGTTTCCATCCACAGAACTGCCGCTCACTGGATGGTTTTTGTTTTTGGCACCATTCTGAGTAAATTCTAGAGACTGTTGTGTGTAGTGATGGTAAGTCCGATCCTTTTCCGTGAACCGGTTCTTTCGGATGGTTCGTTTCACTGAACTGGTTCAAAAAATGTTTCGCCAGTTCATTTACGTCATTACGTAATAACATCACTATATATAATACTAATACGCCGGCATCATAGAATACATGCACAAACACATTCAATAAAGCCATATGTAAGGGCATATTGCTGATTATAATATTTTATTTAATTAAGTTATAATAATAAGGGTGTTTATTGTCATCAGTGTTTCATTCAGTGATCTTACAATACATCCTACATTAAAGTTTTGCACCTAAAGCACCCAATACTTACGCTGATATACAAACGTGGATGTTCTACACGTTTAAAGCATAAAAAGTGATTCAACTAGTCTTAACCCTGTGAAGGCCAAATTTTAAAATAAATGAGCAAAACATTTTTTACTTTTCAGATGTTGTTGTAGGAGGCCTCTGATGCAGAAAAAAAATGTTTTTAAAAGTTTTTACGTTTTAGTAATTTTTTAATGACACGTTGTAATATTACAACAGTGGTCAGGGAGGGCAGCACAAATCCTGTATTTGTACTTGCATTGTCTGAACAAATATACAGAACAAATAAGTGTTTGTTTGCACAGTTGATTGCTTATGTAGCCCTGTAACTGTATATATCATGAATAATAAATCACACAACAGTCATATTTTTTATGAATTGTTATTTATTAATAAAAAATATAGGAAAACAGGAAAAAAATTTTTTACAAAACTGAACTTCCCAAATTTCAGGTATGGTTGTCCCAAAGTTCAGGTATGGTAGTCCCAAAGACAGTTCTTGTTCTCCGAACAAGGATGAACATTGCACTTGCGGCATAGAGTATTGGTTTAGCCAGTTTTGCAGAGTCTGCAGCGTCCTCTTGCTGTCTTCACTAGTAAATGTGCAACCATGTCCCTGCGCACATCCACCGGGGGGTGTGCAGATGGCCTCTTAGCTGGGGTCCCGTTTGGTTCACTCCCATCTGAGGACGGTCTCTTGTGAGCATTCAAAGGGCTCCTTGATGTCACCGTCTGTGTTACTGGGCTGCCACCGGCTGAAGATGGTCGCCCTCTCTTTGGTTTAATTGGAGTTGTGTTCACCTGAATTGGATTAGAACAGAATCAATTAAGATGTCAAAAATGCATTAAGATACAAGTCAGATATGTTATAAACAGTTAAATATTAAACATATTACAAACAATAAATAGCAGAAATGCATTCAAACCAGGATAAGAGAATCTTCTAGTTCTGCCTGAAACTGTCTCCTCTTGTAGAGGAGCCAGGCATTGATCACAGCGAGAATAATGGTGTGCCAGAAGATGTACAGGTACCACCGTTTCGATTTTATGCGGAACTTATATTTGGCAGCAAATTAATCCAATAAATTCGCACCTCCCATGAATTTGTTGTAAGTTCCCACAATGTAAGGCCTCTCAACTTCAATGTAGGTTTTGGTGGCTTTGTCCCAGCGTTTAATTTTCTGCACAGGTTCTGGACCAGCAAAGGATGACACAAGTGGCACTGCCCTGTTGTCCAACCAAACAGCATAGGTGTTCTGGTTCCCCTCGACTCTGAAGTCAAAGCTTCCTCTCCCACTCTTCTTCAGGCTCTTCTCGTCTGCAAGGTTACAGTCGGGTAGGCGTTCCTGTCTGGCTGTTCCCGTCTGCATAGATTTTGTAGTTCTACCCTTCTGGAAGCGTGGAAGCAAGCTTCATCACAACATCCCCTGACAATCCAAGTTCAGATTTGGCTCGATGTCCATTGACACTGCCTTGGTACACCTCAAAATCACAGACCATGCCAGAGATTCCACTTCTCACCCATAATTTGAACCCCTACGGGTGTGGCTTTCCTCGCAGATACCGCTTAATGCCGCTGAATTTCTCCTTGAAAGGGATCATCATCTCATCCACAGAGTTGTGTTCTTCCGGTACAACCTGCAGACACTTCTCTCTGAATGAGTCGAGCCAAGGTCTTAGTTTCCTAAGAATCATGCTACAACTATTCTCTAAAACATTCAAAAACATCCAGAACCTGTTTCTGCCCAACTGTTTCTGACTAACAAACAAAGACCAGGGCCAGTTCAATGTAATTTTTTACAACTAGAATGTAGTAATTTATTCAATTCAGGTCTAAATTCAAAATGTTAGCAAAGAAAACACATTTAGAACTTAGTTATAGTGAATAATCAAAGACATTATATCTCTATTAGTATTAGTTTTCCATTTGGGCACATGTGAGAAGTGCAGTGTGCCCCCCCACCCATGAAAAAATGCTACCTGACTCAACCAGTGTTGTAAAATAGCAACACAAATATAATAAGTTCAAAATCATCTTTTAAAACAAATTTCACAGTAGCTAAATATCTACATGTTGTACACATTGTAATAATCACAAAAAAATTATTTTGTTGTCCTCGGATCAGTGTACCGTTGACTCAAGAACTGTTGTCCTCGGATCAATGTACCGTTGACTTGAGAACTGTTGTCCTCAGATCAGTGTACTGTTGACTCAAGAACTATTGCCCTCGGATCAGTGTACCGTTGACTCGTGAACTGCTGATCGACTCAGTGTACTGTTGACTCAAGAGCTGCTGTCCTCAGATCAGTGTACTGTTGACTCGAGAACTGTTGTCCTCGGATCAGTGTTCTGTTGACTGGAGAAATGTTGTCCTCGGATCAGTGTTCTGTTGACTTGAGAACTGCTGTGATCGACTCGATGTACTGTTGACTCAAGAGCTACTGTCCTTGGATCAGTGTACTGTTGACTCAAGAACTGCTGTCCTCGGATCAGTGTACTGTTGACTCGAGCTGCTGTTCTCGGATCAGCGTACTGCTGATTCAAGAGCTGCTGTCCTTGGATCAGTGTACTGTTGACTCGAACAGTTGTCCTCGGATCAGTGTACTGTTGACTCAAGAGCTGCTGTCCTCGGATCAGTGTACTGTTGACTCAAGAGCTGCTGTGATCGACTCAATGTACTGTTGACTCAAGAGCTGCTGTCCTCGGATCAGTGTACTGTTGACTCAAGAGCTGCTATCCTCGGATCAGTGTACTGTTGACTCGAGAGCTGTTGTCCTCGGATCAGTGTACTGTTGACTCAAGAGCTGCTGTCCCCAGATCAGTGTACTGTTGACTCAAGAGCTGCTATTCTCGGATCATTGTACTGTTGACTCAAGAGCTGCTATTCTCGGATCATTGTACTGTTGACTCGAGAACTGCTGTGATCGACTCAATGTACTGTTGACTCAAGAGCTGCTGTCCTCGGATCAGTGTACTGTTGACTCAAGAGCTGCTATCCTCGGATCAGTGTACTGTTGACTCGAAAACTGTTGTCCTCGGATCAGAGTTCTGTTGACTTGAGAACTGTTGTCCTCAGATCAGTGTACTGTTGACTCGAGAACTGCTGTCCTCGGATCAGTGTTCTGTTGACTTAAGAGCTGCTGTCCTCGGATCAGCACACTGTTGACTCAAGAACTGCTGTCCTCGGATCAGTGTTCTGTTGACTCGAGAACTGCTGTCCTCGGATCAGCACACTTTTGACTCAAGAACTGCTGTCCTCGGATCAGTGTTCTGTTGACTTAAGAGCTGCTGTCCTCGGATCAGCACACTGTTGACTCAAGAACTGCTGTCCTCGGATCAGTGTTCTGTTGACTTAAGAACTGCTGTCCTCGGATCAGCACACTGTTGACTCAAGAACTGCTGTCCTCGGATCAGTGTTCTGTTGACTCGAGAACTGCTGTGATCAACTCAATGTACTGTTGACTCAAGAGCTGCTGTCCTCGGATCAGTGTACTGTTGACTCAAGAACTGCTGTCCTCAGATCAGTGTTCTGTTGACTTAAGAGCTGCTGTCCTCGGATCAGCACACTGTTGACTCAAGAACTGCTGTCCTCGGATCAGTGTTCTGTTGACTCGAGAACTGCTGTGATTGACTCAATGTACTGTTGACTCAAGAGCTCCTGTCCTCAGATCAGTGGACTGTTGACTCGAGAGCTGTAGACTGGATCATCTTTATACGTTGATAAAACGGTAATACAATCAAGTCATAAACATGTTTCCAGTATGTCTTATTTGTTACACTCTCTGTTGTTCAGCAAAATACACCTGAAACATGCATTTTGCCCCTTAATCACACACACATGCTCAATGTCAACAGCTCATCGGTTCTCAGTATGTCGGACACCTCTGAAAGAGGTGATTCTCTGTTCAGTGTACTGTTGACTCGAGAACTGTTACAAGCAACTCATTGTACTGTTGACTTGAGAGCTGTTGCGACCCGAGTGTTCAGTCCAATTTGTGAACTAGTTCAAGTGGTTCATTGCAAAAAAGAGTTGGCAAAAGCAGATATCACCAGTTCTAAGATCCTATTACTCCTGGTTATCAGATCATTTCAATTCGGAGTGTCAGGCACATCCGAGAGACAGGTTAAGATAGAGTAACTTATGGATCAGTGATGACTCAAGATGCAAACTGTTTCAAACGATTCAGTCCGATTTGGTGAACTAGTTCAACTCGTTCACTAAAAAGAACCGGTTCAAAAGAACGATTCATTCACAAACTGGACATCACTAGTTATGTGTGAAAATCCCAGGAGATCAGCAGTTACAGAAATACTCAAACTAGCCCATCTGGCACCAACAAGCATGCCACGCTCCAAATCACTGAGATCAAATTTTTTCCCCATTCTGATGATTGATGTGAACATTAACTGAAGCTCCTGACCCATATCTGCTTGATTTTATGCACTGCACTGCTGCCACACGACTGGCTTATTAGACAATCGCATGGATGATTGTTGGTGTCAGATGGGCTTGTCTGAGTATTTCTGTAACTTCTGAAATCACGACAACTTAATTAAAATGAAGACTCCAGTCATATCAGTGACCTTACAAAAGCTGTTTTTTTCTACATGGAGAGGGTCCGCACATGTTAGAATCACATGACCAGCTGAATACTACTCTCTTAATCTCAGTAATCGTCCTGTTATTGGACACTCATTGATTAAAGTAATCATGGCTGACTGTGAACACTACATTTCTACAATGACATCTGAAACTGAAATCTTTAGATTTTAAATGATTCTGCATCCAAGACACTAGGTGTCAGTGTAAGATGACATAAAGACAAAGGTTACTGAGATAACCTATAAAGATGTAAATATTGGGCCTTTGACATAAATGTGTTCTTTAAACAGTGCCGCCCCTGTAGACAGTTTTCATGAACGAGATGTTTTTCCTGGTTTATAGCCATCAGTAATGTCTTAATTTACACATTAATTATATCTGCCAGACACTGTTTAGATTCTGTGTAGCTATATATATATATATATGGCGTTAAAAATATATATTTTTAACGCGTAAAAATTAATGCAGTATCCGTTTTTTCCCCTTCCTTAGTCTTTGTGAGAAGGGAGACAGGTGCCTCAGGTTATACCTGGCAGGCTACTCACCCTTACTGGCTCCATATGTTTAGGATTAGGGTTGGGGTGGGGTCATGCTGCCTGCCTGGAATAAACAAAGGCACTTTTGTACAATGGCGAAACTTCACTAATGTTTTTCCCCACTTTCTGTGGCTAATTGGCATATATATATTTTTAGGAGGTACACACTCGACACGACTGCACATCCTAGCACAAAAACTAATTGTGTGGAGCAGTGCACGTTTCGATACATGCGACACATGTCCCGGGCATAATAAACAGGGGAGCGGATTTACTGTACAGAAATTGAAGACTTCGAGCGATACGGGCAAGCTGCTGTAATGCGCAACTACTATCTGAACCAGTTTCTAAAGCAGAACCGTGAAAGAGACACCCTGAGTGTGTGCGTGATAGAGACTGAAGGATGTGTCCATTCAGCAAATTAAACTTCAGCATTCAATTGCGATTATTCGCAATTAATTACAGAAATTGTGCGATTAATTAATTTTAAAAAATGTCATCGATTCCCAGCCATAATATATGTATGTATATATATTAAGAATATATCTTGATATAAGTGCATTTTCTACTTGTTTAAAAAAAAACAATCTGCCAGTCCCATAAGACAAAATACACTATATTGTAATTGTTATAATATGTATTGACAAAAAACAAGTCTAAATATCAAATGCAATTGTGTGTCTCAAATAAATGTATCTTGTTTTAAATCCTTTATTGTCATGTACACAGAAGTACAGGTTCATCCCTGATACTTTGAAATATTTAAAGATAGAAGAATAGAAATGTACAAAAGAGAGATGCAATTAAATATATATTGTATGCATATATACAGATGAGGTAGTGTGTCATGCAAAAATGAGCAATATTATTTTACGCTGTGTAAAATCCTCCTGGATCATTCTGAAGTAAGCCGGACAGTTCAAACGAAGATATCACACAAGCTTCTAAACAGTTTGGTAATAGAATCATCTTTCTATTATGGATCTGATGGTTTTTGCGTTGATACAAATAAAAAGTGACACAGTGACGCATCTGTATTTGATTGGTTTTAATGAATGGTGTCTGGTTCCTCTGTGTTCTTCAGAGAACTCAGCCACTCCCTCATGTTTGCTGTTTTAATCTGGACACGTTTAGCCATTTAATCACCTTTAAGATCTTCTGACGCAAATCCAGACAGTTGACTGGTTCACTTGTGTACTCAACATCACTCTGGTTCTGTCTGCTCACGGTAAGATGAAGTTGCATGCATTGAAATTGAGTTTCGTTGTGAAATTAGAGTTTGCAAATCCTTTGTTTCTGGTTTGACGATGGATTTTGTTCCCTGTAATTTCTTGCTTAACATAAGTGTTGCATTTGAGGTCTTGAGATGAAATGTTTTGACAGGGTTTGAGTTTGTGTGTTTGGAGGTAAATGTGGTTAATGTTTTATTCAGAAACAGAAGATCTAAAACAGTTTGCAATGACATTCGAAAGGAAGTACTGAAGTACACAATAGGAACAATAGTTCTGGTCACAGACAACATGGAAAAAATAATGCTGAATGCAAATAATAAAATGCAATTAACCATATAAGTGTACCTTTTTAATAGCAATAAATATATAGGCTTATCAACTATATAAAGCATTTTATCAACTTAACAAGCCAAATTAGACAGATCCAACATGGACCAATTGTGTAACGTAACCTCATCTTTGGAAATAATCAAAACTATGAAAGATAAAAGAAAATATGATTCATGCTACATGAAATGCAGGTTTCTGCTGTTTTGGTTTCGCCACTTGATGTCCAATGTCAAATCTGTGTCTTAAAGCAAAACCAGTCGAGAATCACTGATTTAGTACACTACTTTTTCACAAACCCTAAGTGTGTGTTAGTATAGTTATCATACTCGGTTTAAGTATGTGTTGCATGAAGTACTAATTGGATATTGTGATTCAGGTTATGTTTTGCTGAATCCCATAAGTGTCACATTTATGTTGATATTCACAACATTAATATTTGTTTCTATCATTGACAGCTACAGAATGGCAGAGAAACAGGAGAGAGCACCATCTACAGACAGGTAGGGCCATTTTTTTCAGTACTAATTAAAGGCCAAGTATACTTTGGTTTTCCACATGTCAGTACATCTAGTTTTTTATACATGCAGACAGTCGGTGGCGCATGTGCCTGCCGACGCTGCTGTTGCCTGTGCTAAATAAATCACAAAGTGTACAAAAACGTACAAAACGTAGTACGCACGCGGTCAAAAGTGTACACTATGGAAGGCGATAAGAAACGGCAAGTGGAATAATGAAGTATACTCTAGCCTCAAGAAATCAGTTATTTTTGTTTCAAAACAAATGTTGATGACTACTAACTTTGATGTTCGACTAGTTAGGCCATAACCAAATAAACAAGCCCGAAACTATGCGGCCTAATATTTATATGACATTCAACTAATGACACACTTCACGGTTTATTTTAAGCAAACTATGCATTGATAAATCTTGTAGGACATGTAAAAGTGATTCAAGTGTATTCACTTATTCTTATCAACTGGTACAATAGAAAAAAGTGCTTTTGCCATTGTTTACTGTGCATTTATTTAACTCTCCTATTGCATTCAGAATCTGCAGACACCTTTTGCATTCGCGGGTCACTTTTGACCCGGTTGAATTCAAGCTTATAAATCATTCATAACCCTTTAATTTTCATCTAAAACTATATTATAAGTTATTAATAGCTTCTTAACTGTTCATACATGTAAAAATATTGATATTTTTAACATGTTAACTGACAAATATAAAAGTGATTAATTAATAAGCCATTTTTATAGAAATAATAAAATGTAGAAATTCTTTGACATTTCAAAATATACATTAACTACAGCAAAACCAGTGTGATACGTGTGAAGATATATTTTTTATCAACGTTTCTGTGAAATCTGATCTAAATATAACATAATATATAATTTATATGAACATCTAATGTGAGAATTACTTTTACTATGACTCATAACTGCTCAATACAACTTCAATACAATATATTCTTTTTCAATTAAACTTCATCAAAACAACTGGACAACTCAAGTATACAACATTAATACTTCTTTACTATGTTTTTAAGCTAAATCTATGAACTCTCATGAACTGTTGAATGTTGATGTGTGATTATACTGTAGGACAATTTCCTCTTTCAAGCCCTATTTAGATTAATTTTGCTCTCGTCACACCCCCTTTAGACAGTAGCATCTTTGATTTAGTTTATTTATGTTTGTTACATCTGTCATGATTGTACAGGAATGTGTGTGTGTGTGTGTGTCTGTGTGTGTGTGTGTGTGTGTGACTGTATATGTGTGTGTGTGTGGTGTGTGTGTGTGTGACTGTATGTGTGTGTGTGTGTGTGTGTGTGAGTGTGTGTGTGTGTGTGTGTGTGTGTGTGACTGTATGTGTGTGTGTGTGTGTGTGTGTGTGTGACTGTATGTGTGTGTGTGTGTGTGTGTGACTGTATGTGTGTGACTGTATGTGTGTGTGTGTGTGTGACTGTATATGTGTGTGTAATGTGTGGTGTGTGTGTGTGACTGTATGTGTGTGTGTGTGTGTGTGTGTGTGTGTGTGTGTGTGACTGTATGTGTGTGTGTGTGTGTGTGTGTGTGTGACTGTATGTGTGTGTGTGTGACTGTGTGTGTGTGTGACTGTATGTGTGTGTGTGTGTGTGTGACTGAATGTGTGTGTGTGTGTGTGTGTGTGTGTGTGTGTGTGACTGCATGTGTGTGTGTGTGAGACTGTATGTGTGTGTGTGTGACTGTATGTATGTGTGTGTGTGTGTGACTGCATGTGTGTGTGTGTGACTATGTATGTGTGTGTGTGTGTGTGACTGCATGTGTGTGTGTGTGACTGTATGTGTGTGTGACTACATGTGTGTGTGTGTGTGTGACTGTATGTGTGTGTGTGTGTGTGTGACTGTATGTGTGTGTGTGTGTGTGTGACTGTATGTGTGTGTGTGTGGTGTGTGTGTGTGTGTGTGTGTGTGTGTGTGTGTGTGACTGTATGTGTGTGTGTGTGTGACTGTGTGTGTGTGACTGTATGTGTGTGTGTGTGTGTGTGTGTGTGTGTGTGTGTGTGACTGCATGTGTGTGTGTGTGTGTGTGTGTGAGTGTGTGTGTGTGACTGTATGTTTGTGTGTGTGACTGTGTGTGTGTGTGAGAGTGTGTGTGTGTGTGTGTGTGTGTGTGTGTGTGTCTGTGTGTGTGTATGTGTGTGTCAGTGAGAGACAAAAAAGTGTGTGAGAGAGTTTGGGAAAGAGGCTAAATGCAAGTGAAGTGTTTAAAATAAAAAAATCTAATTCATAGATGTACAAAAAAATCGACAAAATATCACGTGTAAAGCCACAATTGATACCTTGGTCAAAAATGACCCACAAATGCAAAAGATGTGACAATTGTTAAATGGTTATATCTCTTAAACAGTTTTATAAAACAATAATGAAAAAATGCATTATATGTATTTTGATAGTCTTGAGTTTGGTTCCCATTCTAAAAACTATGTGATATTTAAAAATGATTATCTAGTCAAGTCAAGTCATTTTTATTTTTTAGATGCAACTGTCCTTGTTAGTTGACTGATGAAGGGTTTTGTTGGCAATTAATTGGTAGTTTATTATCTGCCTCTCCCGGGTGAAAAACGTCCGGAACGCAATAGGAGGGTTAAGTTTGGCTTCTTCCATATTTTGTTTAACAACTTGAATGCATGACATGTCGTAATAAGAAATGCCCAGCTCAGATGTCAGAGCTTCCCAGGTGCACTTGAAGGCAGCAATACTTGCTATAGCACTATAGCTGACATTAGTATAAAATGTCTTCTTCTACGGTCAGTTTTCTCTTTCAAGTCAAATACTGTCGAGCAACAGTTTGAAGAGAATCTTGCTGAGAAAGCTAGTTAAAGTTAGTTAAACTGTTGACATGTTTATAGCAGCTACGTTTGAAAGAAAGTCAATCAACACCGTGGGTACTGAGGTTTGTTTATTACAACAGTAATGCAAGAACGCACTTTAAGAATGTACAACGGGTTTGTGCACTTGCAATGCATTGCTCAAGTGTTTGCACTGGCATATTTGCATGAAGTATGTTTCTACTTCTGCTTTTTCCCCTCCTGAAAGCATCAAATCCAGCCAATCAACTGATGGCTCTGCCCACAAATCAGCCCTCCGCAAGACGGCATCTGGTGACATGGCCAAAAATAAGAAAGGCAAGAAGTCAAATGAGGACGCCATGAACAAAGTGTACACTAACCTGCTCCACAGCGTCTTTGGACAGGTACACCCAGGCATACCTCACTACAACTGAAGAGTAACACACTCTGAAACAAATGTTTTGCTGC
This sequence comes from Myxocyprinus asiaticus, assembly GCF_019703515.2. Lineage (NCBI taxonomy): Eukaryota > Metazoa > Chordata > Actinopteri > Cypriniformes > Catostomidae > Myxocyprinus > Myxocyprinus asiaticus. The sequence continues at coordinate 1,220,377 of NC_059345.1, read as the reverse complement.
AGTTGTTGTGCACTTCAGTACCTGACAAAATATCTCCAGCAGAAACAAAACTGCATGACAAGGGTTAAATGAAAATTCGGTCATTGTTCTTAAGACTCGTATGGAATATTATAACAAAAATCATGTAAAAAAGACAAGAAAAACTCAATGAAATATCATAAAAGTTGTCCATATAACTTACAGTATGTGCTGCATTCCAAGACTTCTGAAATCCTATGATAGCTTTATGTGAGGAATAAACCCAAAATGAATTCATTATTCACAAAATACCTTCTCCTCAAGACATGTTGCACCAGGTTTGACGAGAACGGTTTTGACATCACTGACATCAAACCTTACAAAACATGTCTTAAGGAACCTTTAGCACAAATTAGATTTTATTTGCCCCTAAGAGGACAGGGCAGGAATATTTTTTCTGAAATAGTTTTGTTCCCTTGCAATAGTTTTGTGTGCTCTCGCAATAGTTTTGTGTTCCCTCGCAATACGTTTTTGGTTCCCTCACAATACGTTTTTGGTTCCCTCGCAAAACGTTTTGCTTTTCCCCGCAATAGTTTTGCGTTCCCTCGCAATAGTTTTGCGTTCCCTTGCAATAGTTTGCGTTACCTCGCAATAATTTTGCGTTCCCTCGCAATAGTTTTGCGTTCCCTCGAAATAGTTTGCGTTACCTCGCAATAGTTTTGCGTTCCCTCACAATAGTTTGCGTTACCTCGCAATAATTTTGCGTTCCCTTGCAATATGTTTTTGGTTCCCTCGCAAAATGTTTTGCTTTTCCTCGCAATAGTTTTACGTTCCTTCGCAATAGTTTTGCGTTCCCTCGCAATAGTCTGCGTTACCTCGCAATAGTTTTGCGTTCCCTCGCAATAGATTTGTGTTCCCTCGCAATACGTTTTTGGTTCCCTCGCAAAACGTTTAGCTTTTCCTCGCAATAGTTTTGCGTTCCCTCGCAATAGTTTTGCATTCCCTCGCGATAGTTTGCGTTCCCTCACAATAGTTTGCGTTACCTCGCAATAGATTTGTGTTCCCTCGCAATACGTTTTTGGTTCCCTCGCAAAACGTTTAGCTTTTCCTCGCAATAGATTTGCATTCCCTCGCAATAGTTTGCGTTACCTCGCAATAGTTTTGCGTTCCCTCGCAATATGTTTTTGGTTCCCTTGCAAAACGTTTTGCTTTTCCTCGCAATAGTTTTGCGTTTCCTTGCAATAGATTGCGTTACCTCGCAATAGTTTTGCATTGCCTCCCAATAAATTTACCATGATTTTAGTAAAATTACCATATTTTAACCTTGATAATTCATAATAAAATAGTACTAATACAGGAAAACAAAAAAAAACTATGGTATTAAAAATCATAATTTTATGGTTATTTTGATTTGACTACAAATGCCATGGTATTTGTAGTAAAACTATAGTAATCACAAGATTAACCATGTTTAATCTATAGTAAAACCATTGTTAATATATGGATACAGTATACTGTATTAAAACCATGGTTTCCACCCAATAAATAAAAATAAAATAAACGTAAAATAATAATAATAATAATTTAACAAATTATTCGCCTAAATCAATCATGGTTACTTCAATATTACTATAGAAAAAAATATTCCACCAAAAACTATGGTTAATACAGTCTACAATATTGGAAGCTCTTTTTTATACAGTTACATTTGTTAATATTAGTAAATGCATTAAGTCTCATTAACTAACAATGAACAAAATATTTTTTATGGTATTTATTGATCTTTGTTAATGTTAATAAAAAAAAATGTATTGTTAGTTTATGTTAGTTCATAGTGCATTAACTAATGTTAACATATACAACTTTTGATTTAAAAATCAAATGTTGAAATTAATATTAACCAAGATTAATAAATGCTGTAAAAGTGAAAGTGTAAACGAGAAGAAATATTTCTAATAATAATAATTACAATGATTTTAATTAAATCTTAATATTAATTAATATTTGTAAAGAAATTAATTTGTAGATTCAGTTTAAATGTGTCTATAAAAGTAATGCTCAAACATTAAAGCACAAACCTTTAGATCATGAGAAAGATCAATTCAGTCAAGTGTGTCCAAACTTTTGTCTGTCAGCATTTACACAGTTTGCATTTATTCATTTTAATTGAATGTATTATACTGACTTTTGGTGTGTGTGTTCGGGGCCAGTGTGTGTGTTGTGTGTGTATCATACGTTCACAAAAGTGCTCATTAACTCGGTCTAATCCCTCTCAGACGGTGTAATTATAGCTCATGATGAGGTTCAGTGTCACTCTTCATTTACTGTAATGACGTTTAACGATACTTAACGACGGATGAAACGGGACATGCTGACGTTTGATTCATGACTCTTCTACACACTGCAACATACTCGCAGTACAAAAGCATTAAACTGTTTGCCTGTGCTTGTGGGAGTTCTGGGTGTCAAACCGTTTATGACCTTACCCCAATGAAAGAAAGCCGGCACGTTGAGATTTTTGGTCATTAAATGGCGGTCACACTAGACTTTCAGCTTGCACATTTTTTCAGACGGAAATGTTTTTAAAAATGTCACTCTTTTCCTGTAAAAAACAGCATAGTGAAATAAATGCTGATCATGTGAATGAGAGAGAAACACAGAACGGTTGACGATGCTCTTGATTTTAAGTGATTGTTCTTTGACCCAAAACACATGATTGCTGGAAACAGGAAGCTTCTCGTAGAGCTTTAATCTGTCTGATCTGTGAGTGCCGTCATTCCTCATTCTGTCCTCTTTATGTACTTATTTCACTAATACATGAGGGTGATATAAACACAACCACAACTATTCTAGTCTCGTGTGACCAGACTTTTGACAATCAGCTTTACTTTTGGTCCACATTGAAGCTTATTCTGATCAAGAACCGTCCACTAAGACAGAAAGAGACGTGTGACTGACACTTAAAGCAACCAATTACAACTCTTTTTGTTTTTTATGTGACATTTAAGGTGCGGTTTTATTTTAAATAGATGAAACCACAGTAATAAACTGGCATAGTAGTAGTAGTCTCCATGAAAGTTTGTACAGAGAAATTGGCAGAAAATGTGTTGAATTTCAGTTCAAAAGCAAAAAGTACTAATTATTGCACAGACATAACTCAGACACCAAAACAGATTTAACAGGACTGCTCGTGGATATCGATAGTTTACTTTCTACTAAGTGTCGTAATCAGAACTATGCATGTGCACACTGACTCCTGGACATTATGTAAAGTTTAAATCAGATGTATGAAGCATTCAAAATGAACTAACAGTATACACCTGTCTCTGTTTCTCTTGTTTCATTTGCTCCCGTCAGGAGAGAGAGTTATCACAACCAGAGCTGGATGGTGAGTATCTTTACTCAGATACATAACAACATATAACACAATGCGTAACATAACAACACACTGTAAAAAGTATGGTAACAATATTACACTTAATATTTTTAAAAAATCTTTTAAACCTTGTTTATTTGAATGAAAACTTCTTAAAGGTGCTGTAAGCAAATTTAGCCATTCTAGAATTTCGACGAGACTGAGCTGTTGAATTAGCCACGCCTCCTCTTTCCAAAACCCCGCCCTCCAAAGATACCAAATTATCTTTATTGAGACCGACATCATGCAGAAACGGTTGTTAAAAACAACAGCAGTAAAATAGCGCCCTCAACTGACAACTGTTATGAACAACATGGCATAAAAATGGCATTAAGCCTCAATAATTCACTGCAACTACAATACTATGAGAACGTGCAGAATGATTGACAGGTAGAAAGCGTCATTGTCCGCGGACACATTTTTGTTTGTTGTTTACAGAGTCTAGAGCTGTCACAGACACTGATGAGATATCTCACAACATTAACTTCATTAATATCTTTCAGGGAGTAGGGACATTTTCTACATCCGTACCTTTCCTTGAAAAATATCGCTTACAGCAACTTTAATTAAATCATTTGAATTGACCCAAATTAGTTAGTATTTAAGCCTTGTTTTTTAAATGAAATCTCCTTAAATAAATCATGTGAAGTGACTCAAATTAGTTAGTATATGACACATGATGAATTTTAACAAAAGGTGTTTATTCTACTAATAATATTAAGCTCATTTACTGATTTCATTTACCATTTTTTCCACTTTAAAATATTTTAAATGATTAATGCCTAATGCATTTTTAACATATATATCAACATTTTAAATATTATTTTCACTCAAAGAATTTACATTTATTTAGACATATCAATAACTTGTAAAATGAGCTAGCAATAATATATATATATATATATATATTATATATATATATATATATATATATATATATATATATATATATATATATATATATATAAAAACACAAATGTATTTATTTTAAGTATTTATTTTATCAAACAGGGAGCAGTGTACATTATACAAAACACACTGGTTTAATATATATATTTATTAAATATATAAATATTATGAAATAGTTTTGAATTAAAAAAAATATATATACATCATATAATTGAAGAAATAAAAATAAAGCGCCATGTAATGAAAAACTAAATTAAGGTCATACTTTAAAAACAAACTAAATAGCTTAAAGTTTTGTTCCACAACTTACTGTCCAAAATGTCCTGTTGTCAAAGTCTTAAGACAAACCTGCTCTTAAAGGGACAGTTCACCCAAAAATGCCATCCCAGATGTGTGTGACTTTCTTTCTTCTGCTGAACACAAATGAAGATTTTTAGAAGAATATTTCAGCTCTGTAGCTCCATACAATGCAAGTGAATGGTGACCAGAAATTTGAAGCTCCAAAAAGCACAAAAAAGCCAATTAAAAGTAATCCATATGACTCCAGTGGTTAAATTAATGTCGTCTGAATCGGTTGTGCGTGAGAACAGACTAAAATATAACTCTTGACATTGCATTCTCTAGGCACGATTATGATTTCAAGCTCGATAACACTTCCTATAGCCACCTATTGATATGTGCATGCGTCAAGCACTAGGAAGTGTAAACGAGCTTGAAATCATAATCATAAATCATAAAAATGTACAGTGAAAAGGAAGAGTTATATTTTAGTCTCACGCAAAACCGATGAGATCGCTTCAGGTATTTTTGTATGTGTTTTTTTAAAATGGATTTAACCACTGGAGTCGTATGGATTACTTCTATGCTGCATTTGTGCTTTTTGGAGCTTTAAAGTTCTAGTCACCATTCACTTGCATTGTAAGGTCCTACAGAGCTGAAATATTCTTAAAAAAAAATCTTCATTTGTGTTCTGCAGAAGAAAGAAAGTCATACACATCTAATATACATTATACTGTAAGATAGCATAACACAAAAAGCGTAACTTTTAGCCCGAGATGGAGCACTTGTGTTAAAATGAATGGAATAAATTGGAACACCCAATACGGTGGATGTAGAAAAGGAAGTCCCGCCTTACAGATAAAAGAGCCAATCACCTTTTAGATACAGACATCAGTTAACTCGAGAACGTTAGCCGAACCCGTCTGAAAAATAGTGTTTTTAGCGTGATCTGAGCTAAAGAAGCACAATTTATGAAATCATTGTTGTCAGATTTTACAGCTGATTTGAAAAATGTTCTTTGATCGTAATCTTGACCAACCTTTCTGGACATTTCCATCTTCCTCCATTCATGTAGATAAGAGCTGCATTTTTATCCATAGAAATAGCTGCCCGAGAGCGTTCACAAGAGGCTGACTTAAAAATGGACTTTAATATGTAACACAACACAAGCTGTACTGCAGACAACATTGTTGCATTAATACATTTTGTGTGTTGTGATGTGTCATTTTTCAGAGCTTTCTGATGCATTTAAGGAGTTTGATTATGATCAGGACGGATATCTGAATTATAAAGATCTGGCCGAGTGTATGAGGACGATGGGATACATGCCAACAGAGATGGAGCTACTGGAGATTATTCAACAGATTAAAATGAGACGTGAGTTTGAGTATGTTTGTGTATGTATGTGTCTTTGTTTCAATATGGCTGCATCACAATTCACAAACTTCTATTCCCCAAAGTATGTACTTCACGGTTAAATTATGAAATGTTCGGCAACCTGAAAGTTGAAGTGAATGCAATCAGACTGCCGTGTCGCTAGGTGGCGACAATGAAGAAAACAGCGATGAAAGTGACGAGGAGGAGAAGCTAACAGACTAATCGGCTAGCAGTACGCTAAGCTAGTAGGCTAACCAGTTAGCTTGAGAGGTAACTGGATAAACAGAACAAGAAATGTTCAGTTTGACCATTATTAGCTTCGGTTTAATGACATTATAGGTGACATAATTTAAAAGTTATTCCTTGTGATATTTACACAGTTAAGACAACATGAATCAAACAGTGATTGCATAGAGTTCGCATAAAAGTTATGTCTTCGCCTTGCGAAAATAAAAATACACTTGATACAGTTTGCATGAGGCATTAGAATCTAGCTACATTCAATAGTTTGGGCCTCATTTGAAAACGTTTAAAATGCACCAGAAATTATACAACATCCAGAGACTTTTGGCATACAAGGTTACTATTTAATCTCTCAAACTATGAAGGATGGATAGTATGTGAACTGGAACCCGTAGCCTGTGTATGTAGAACTGATATTGCTGTATGTTTGTGTTTAGTCGGGGGTCTGATGGATTTCGACGATTTCTGTGAGTTAATGGGACCTCGGATGATGGTGGAGACAGCTGATATGCTGGGACTCAAAGAACTCAAATGTTCCTTCAGTCAGGTCAGACATTTCACACAATGACAAATAATAATGCCATTATATCAGCTAATAACCACTTTTCTGTTTATTCGTTTTTTTATTTGCTATATACTGTAAATACACTGTAAAAATGACAAAAGTTGAGTAATCTTAAAAAGTAAAGCAACCAGCATTTCAGGCAAATTAGTTGTACCAACTTAACACTTCAAGTTGGATTGTAAGTTCCATGAACTTAATACAATAAGTTCAGCAAGCTCAAAAATATTACTGATTTTTACAAGTAGATCTAAGTTCAATAAATTTGCATTTTTAAGTACAGCTGACCATAATTTTCAATATTCTTTTTTTTTTTTTTTCTCCATTTTTCTCCCCAATTTGGAATGCCCAATTCCCAATGCGCTCTAAGTCCTCGTGGTGGCGTAGTGACTCGTCTCAATCCGGGTGGCGGAGGACGAATCTCAGTTGCCTCCGCGTCTGAGACCGTCAACCCACGCATCTTATCACGTGGCTTGTTGAACACGTTACCACGGAGACCTAGCGTGTGTGGAGGCTCACGCTATTCTCCGCGGCATCCACGCACAACTCACCACACGCCCCACCGAGAGCGAGAACCACATTATAGCGACCACAAGGAGGTTACTCCATGTGACTCTACCCTCCCTAGCAACCGGGCCAATTTGGTTGCTTAGGAGACATGGCTGGAGTCACTCAGCACACCTGGATTCAAACTTTCGCTGAGCTACCCAGGCCCCCAATTTTAAATATTCTTGATATAAAAAGATATTCTTTATTAAGCAGATATACATTTTTCCACATTAGATAATGTGTCTGCCCCACCAAGATACCAAGTAGTTGGTCCAACTTAAAAAGTTGTGTAGTTGACAATTACGTAAAACCTTTTAGAAGTCAACTTAATAACTGAAGAAACTTAATCAAAGCGAACACTAATCACCCTGATGGAGACTTCATTATATATTAAAAAGATTTCCTTGTCAATCCAAACATGACATTGTATGTGCTCAATTTTAAGTTGCTCTAACTTAAATGGCATGAGAGTTGACTTTATTGATTATTTTAAGTAATCTCAATTTTTCTACATTAGATAGTACAATCAACTTGTAAAAGTCCGTTTATCTCCCAATATTGAAGTTGTATTTTTTTACAGTGTACATCTAAAGTTTGGTCAGATTAAATAAAGTTGTTAAATCAGATTATGTTGTTTAAGTGAAATGAAGAACAAAGTCATTGGAGTTGATTTGTTTAGAGTTTGACATTAGCTTGATGCTAAGCTAATGACGTGATACCAGGGGCGGACTGGCCATAGGGAGAACCGGGACTTTTCCCGGTGGGCCGGCCACAAAACGGGCTGCCACATTATGCCGAATGTGCCGCGACTGGCTGAAGAGGGCCGAAAAACGGCGCCGTGATGTGCAGAAAAGGACAGCGACCCAATACAACACAACACAAATCAAATTGTTCATTTTTGATGAGATTGATTAGGTGTTAACAGCTGGTACAAAGTATTCCTAAGATTTTGCACTGACAGACTGTTTCAAACCACCGTAATTAATTCTAAAACATCTTTTTTGGGGGGGGGGGCCCAGATTTAGTTTGTCGCTAAAAGTATATTGACGCTTTTAAAATACTGTCTAGATAGGCAGTTTGGAACGGAGCTCCTTTTTGTCAGACTTTGTCTGTTGTTTGTCTTTCAACATCGTCCTGGTCATGTTTCCGTTTACATCATCATCATCATCATCATCATCTGTGTTTGTGTGGGTCAGTTTGACACAGATGGAGATGGAAAGATCTCTCTAGATGAGATGAAGGAGGCCGTGAAGACTCTGTTAGGAGAGAAACTCAAGAAGGGAGAACTAGAGGAAATTCTGAAGGAGCTGGACCTCAACGGTGACGGAACGGTGGACTTTGATGGTGAAGAGATCTTCAACACTTCACAAACACACACTCACAAATAAACATTCCAGTAGGAACTGAAAGGTTTTTACAGTGTAATGGTCTTCTCTGAACCTCAGTGACTTATCTAATGTCAAAAAATATAACGTGACCTTCTGTTTTCTTGTAGAGTTTGTGATGATGCTGTCGATTCGGTAACCACCGTCATCTCTCATCCAATGAGATGTTAGATAGGTGCTGGTGCAGGTGCAGGTGCAGATGTGATGTCATAACAAACACTCTATTCTCATTGGTTCCTGAACAAATTCTTCCAGAAAAGATCTGCAAACTTATTTAGATGTTTTCTGAATGATTGGTTAAAGTTAGAAACAAATGTATGCCAGTGTATTTGAATATATAGACAGTTCTCACTTTAACATACTGTATATGACTCTGAATGTGATGTATGTATATGTATAGAAATATAACATTATTTTCATAAACATCAGTAGGCCTTTGAACAAGTGTACATAATGCAAGAATTTTTTTAGTTTTGTTAATAAACACATAAAGTAAAAAAAAATAAAATGTGACAGAATTATTTGAATTATCTGTAAACAATGTAAAAATGCATGAACATTTTCACAAGGGTAGAATCACACATTTTAAACAGCACTTTACCATATAGCTGAAAGATGCCAAATCTGTGGGTCACTGTTTTCCAAAGATCTCTGTTGGATTTATTGTTATTCTGAGTAATAATTCAATTTTTACTCCAGTTCAGGATGTTTTATAGCTTAATTCACACTGGTCATAGTGTTAAAGCAAGTTCAAAGTAGTCTTTAAGAGTAAATACCAATAAACTGGCAGCAACTAAATCTCAAAGTGGAAACTTGTTAACCTTTCCTGGAAAGATAACAATAAAGGATTCGAAAGTGACTGTTGATATTAAGGCTGCCAATATCTAATTGAGTGTTTCCCAGTTAACATTTTTGGCTCCCAGAACGTTCTGAAAATGTTCGTTTATGGTTATAAAAAATAGAACCTAAACAGAATGTTCCTAGAACATTAGGTATTGGTTCCCCAACTGTTGGGGAACGTTTAGTGTTTGCTAAGTTTATGTTAAAAATAAGTGAAACCAACTATAGGCTATACCATAGATCTCAGAGCCAATTTGATAAATTTCAGAAAATTAATAAATGCTTAACTCGGGGCCTGGGTAGCTCAGTGGTAAAAGATGCTGGCTACCACCCCTGGAGTTCGCTAGTTTGAATCCCAGGGCATGCTGAGTGACTCCAGCCAGGTCTCCTAAGCAACCAAATTGGCCCGGTTGCTAGGGAGGGTAGAGTCACATGGGGTAACCTCCTCATGGTCACTATAATGTGGTTCGTTCTCGGTGGGGCGCATGGTGAGTTGAGATGCCACGGTGGATGGCGTGAAGCCTCCACACATGCTATGTCTCCGTGGCAACGCGCTCAAAAAGCCACGTGATAAGACGCGTGGGTTGACGGTCTCAGACGTGGAGGCAACTGAGATTCGTCCTCCGCCACCCGGATTGAGGCAAGTCACTACGCTACCACGAGGACTTAGAACGCATTGGAAATTGGGCATTCCAAATTGGGTGAAAAAGGGGAAAAAATCCAAAAAATAAAAAATATAAAAATATAAATAAATAAATAAATAAATGCTTAACTCGTTATATAACATTCAGACAGACTAAGCAAACAAACATGCTTTATTAAAGGCTATTAAAATGATTTAACAGTTTTCAGAACTGATAACCGTAGGGCTGTCAAATTAATATTCAAAATTGGTATTTTCATCTAATTTAAGAAAAATGCGCACATTCGAATGCTAAAACTGCGCATTCGAATTTTGGATGTGTGCCAAGCACTGGTGATGACTTCAGACCGATCACATTCTTGCACTAAAAAAGGCTAGATGAAGCGCAACAAAATACAGTTTAACAGAAACCTTGTGTCTTGAGACACGTTTTAAAGTTCTTTTTAACTTGACATGGCATCTAAAAAACAGCACTCCTTCATGAGACGCTGAATAAACAAAAACAAAGCCAAGCAAAGACGTTCGTCTAGCGCAGTGGTTCCCAACCCTGTTCCTGGAGGCCCAACAACACTGCACATTTTGTATATCTCCCTTATCTGACCATCCAATTCAGGTCATGGAGTTTCTACTAATGAGCTGATGAGTTGAAATAGGTGTTTTTGATTAGGGAGATCCCCAAAATGTGTTGTGTTTGGGGGCCTCCAGGAACAGGGTTGAGAACCACTGGTCTAGCGTGGTAACATAGAAAAACAAATGGTAAACTGGATGGTTGCAAAAGCATTCGGCGTGAACAGCCCCTTACAGTAGGTGGAGGCCTTGCTCTCTTATCAGCATTTCTCAGATTAAGCAATGGGTTTGTCTGTAAAGGAGTTCAAGATGGACATGTGTGTCTCGATATCCTCACATTCTGTTCCATCTGTTTGAACCAGGGATCATGAGCCGCTTCACCACGAGTTCAACCGAATACCACTGCTATCTGGGAATAATTCTACCCTACATATAGCTGTAATTAATGAGAAACACTGTGGTATATCTCTGCTATTATGAAGTTTGAGTCTGTGGTAGTATATACTGTGGCACCAGTGCAAGTGTAACACTATGTTAACACAGAACTGCCCATTGAAGCATTTCCCCCATCGTTTTCCTTTTGACTTAAAATTTGAGAATATGAACTGACTAAAATGTTATTATTATCTTTGTTAAATTTGGTAAATGGTCATTTATTATTACCATTGTCATTTTTTTTTTATGCACTTTAGTTAAAAATGTAATGTTTTTTTAACAGCCAGGAATGTTCTTTGCAATAATATTACACGGTGCTGTATGGTTATATGTATTCAATGCGCCCTCTTGTGGACGTGGAAGGAAATAACGTCAATTTAAAAAATCAGCTGACTTTAAAATTTTAATTTAATTAGAATTTAGAAAACTTTTAAGGTAAAAATTTGAATTTAGTTTCTCTGCCCAATTGACAGCCCAAGACAACCGTTAAACTGTCCACTGTCACCAGGGGCATCATGCACCTATTTTTTTTTGAGGGGGCACCAAGGTCAGCAACCGCAACCCTAATCCAACCGAAACTCCCACCCACCCCCTTCCTGTAAATCACGGGAAACACTATCACAGCACGTACCCCCTCACCCTCAATGGGCATGATGTCACCATGGCATGTGTGCTCATGGCACCTATTTTAATGATATCTTCCAGGGAATATAAACATGTCCTGCTTGTTTAGAACATTCAGCACACTTCTCTGCCCTCCCCCTCCACCGCCTGACACATCACTGACAGCAGATGTCTTCGCCACATTTTTACTAATAAGGTTACAACCATCAGCAATACATTCTCAGCACCACACCCTGTCAAACACCTGTCTCCTGTATGCAACTCTTCTGTCTTTATGTTCTCTCATCTGACTGACATTGAGGTCTCTAAACTCCTCCTCTCCAACCACCCCACCGCCTGTGCCCTTGACCCCATTCCTTCCCACCTTCTCCAGGCCATCTCTCCGTCCATCCTATCTGCACTCACACACATAATTAACACATCTCTACTTACAAGCATTTTTCTCTCTACATTTAAACAGGCTCGAGTAACCCCGCTGCTGAAAATACCTGCACTTAACCACACACAAGTAGAACACTACAGACCAGTCTCTCTCATCTCATTCATGGTGAAAACACTTGAAAGGGCAGTTTTCAGTCAGATCTCTGCCCATCTCTGACAGAACAACCTGCTGGATGAGAATCAGTCAGGCTTTAAAAGTGGACACTCCACCGAGACTGCCCTGCTGTCTGTCACTGAGTCGCTGAGACGGACTAAAGCTGAATCCAGATCATCAGTCCTGATCCTCTGGACCTTTCTGCAGCCTTTGACACAGTCAACCATCAGATCTTACTCTCTACCTACTTATCGCTGGGCATCACAGGAACTGTGCTTGACTGGTTTAATTCCTATCTCTCAGGTAGTTCCTTCAAGGTAGCCTGGAGAGGTGAGGAATCCAAGCCACATCAGCTGCTTACTGGGGTACCTCAGGGATCAGTGCTTGGGCCACTTCTCTTCTCTATATACACAACATCACTGGGACCCATCATTCAGGCACATGGTTTCTCTTACCACTGCTATGCTGATGACACGCAACTCTACTTGTCTTTCCAGCCCAACGACACCACAGTGACTGCTCAAATTTCTGCCTGCCTGGCGGACATCTCGGCCTGGATGAAGGAGCACCACCTGCAACTCAACCCAGCCAAGACTGAACTCCTTGTCTTTCCAGCCAACCCTGCTGTTGCAGCTGGGTGCAACTATGGTAACGCCTTCCAAATCGGTCAGAAATCTAGGGGTAACCATCGACAACAGACTAAATTTCACAGACCACATCTCAAAGACCGCAAGATCATGTAGATTTACACTCTACAGTATCAGGAAGATAAGACCCTTCCTCTCTGAACTGCTTGTCTAGTCACTTGTCATAACTAGACTGGACTACTGTAATGCTCTCATTCCAGGCCTCCCTGCATGTGCAATTAGACCCCTGCAAATGATCCAGAATGCAGCAGCACGTCTGATCTTTAATGAACCAAAGAGAGCACATGTTACACCACTCCTTGTCTCTCTTCACTGGCTGCTGGTTGATGCACGTATCAAATTCAAGGCTCTGATGCTGGCATACAGAACAGTTACTGGGTCTACTCCAGCATACCTAAAATCATTTATGCAGAGCTACAAGTCTGCAGTCAGCTAAGTAACATCGCCTTGTTGTACCAACACAAAGAGGCACCAAAATACTTTCCCGGACATTCGGCTTCATCATACCACGTTGGTGGAACGACCTTCCCAACTCCATCCGTGAAGCTGACTCACTCTCTGTCTTCAAAAAATGACTAAATATACATCTTTTCCATGAGCACTTAACCAGTAATTAAAAAAAAAAAAAAAAACATTCTGTTGCACTTTATTCTGTTTTGAATACTATTATGATGCTAGTGATACTTTGTAATACAGCACTTTTCATACCACCGTCTCCTAAGATGATTCGCTTATGTTTTCCTCTTTTGTAAGTCACTTTGGATAAAATCGTCTGCCAAATGAATAAATGTAAATGTAAATGCTTGTCATTTCATTGGAAAATATTAAATAAAGGTTTTGGAGAGTGTGCCAGAGTCCGTCTCAAGAGGAGCCTACAAGGTTAGTATAGAATAGCATAACGCAGCAGTCCCATAGACATTCTATGTGCGGTAAACTGGCGAGGAGACAAGCGGTCGTTGTTTTTGAATGGATGTGTATGGAGGAGATGCTTCCCGACGCTAAATAAACTGCTTTTGTGAGGAAACAGCTAATCATTTAATGAACTGACTGCCTGTCCACTAATCGTCAACATGTTTTACACTAAATCCTTCTGGAGTGGACTATGTGTGGAGTTTACTACGATAAAACTGCTGTTTTATAAGGGAACTCACGGACGATTTTGTGACAGGTAGGTGTCAGTTTACGGCTCCCCCCATTCATTTGTATGTTATCTGCAAACGGTGACTTACTGTCATAACACGTTAGTTGACCGTTACGCTCTCTCAATGTGGTAAAAGCACGGAGGTTGTTATCTCAGGAGTGTGCACTTGCGCTACTGCCTCATACTGGCTGACTGAAGAACTGCCACACACAGAATCAAACACTTAATAAATAAAATAAATAATACAATAATATATAAATACTCTTATTAATAAATAATATTACATAATACAATTTTACAATAAATACACTCCTAATACACGTGTCTTTGGCAGGTAAATGACATTGCGCTCGGTGTCTCAACACGAGTTTACGTCATGGTGTGACGTCTGAGCAAACATTATGGATTTTATACTCAGAATAAACCAGTAAATCACTCATCAAAATGTATAACAATGGCCTGAATTATCCACATAAGTTCTGTTTATTTATAGGCTGACTCTAACCCTCCAGCGGCCAAAGAAAGTTGGATGTTTTTCTACAGAATTTCTTGCATAAAGCCTCTAAACCTAACTTTAGCTTCACTGTAGCTTTACTTTGACATAAAGATAAGTTTTTATTGATTTATAACTGTTCTATGACCCCATTTGTGCTATTTCTAGATAAAAGAACAATCAATGAACTTATCAAAACCATAAAGGAATGCTTAGATTTCTTTAAATCACTAAATTTTCAATTAGGACCTAATGGGATCATACAGGAATCATCTACTAAATATAAATGGAAATTCATATTTTCAGTTTAATTATTCAGAATGTCAGTTTCAAGTAGATTTTTATCCCATTAGAATTGGTTCCAAATTATGTTAGAAATTAATTTATAATTCCTTTTGGATTTCTTTTGAAAAGGGGTTAATATATATATAAAATTAAGCAATATCACACGAGCAAGAGTGCGATACACCCCTACATCAGCACTGCTGTAACTCGGCCGCAGGTACGAGCATCGGCGTCACCAGGTCATTTTTCCGGGGCTTCAGCCTCGAATGTTTTGACTGTAGCCCTGAATGTAATTTTAAATGTAGCCTACGCAATACCACAACCACCCCCCCCTTCTGACAAGTTATTGGAGAAACAAGGATGTGTGTGTGTGTGTGTGTGCATGCGTGTGTGTGTATGTGTGTACGTGCGTGTGCGTGCGTGTGCGTGCGTGTGTGCGTGCGTGTGTGTGCTTGTGTATGTGTGTGTGTGTGAGAGAGAGAGAGATGGAGCGTGTGACTTCACCTGTTGCCACTCCCAAGCAGAGATGCTGCCATTGAAACTGTGGACCATTAGATTCTTTTAAATATATTACGTGAGCATGTAGGCCTGTCTGGAAGTGTTTTTAACTGGTTTACCTCATATCTTTGAGGAAGAAAATTTTTTGTATCTATAGATGACCACTCCTCCAAACACTATGCGTCTACCTGTGGGGTACCACAAGGATCAATTTTGGGACCATTACTTTTTATTTGTACATGCTACTCCTGGGCAGTGTCATCAGGAGGCACGGATTCTCTTTCCACAGCTATGCTGATGACACTAGCTCTATATGGCCGTCTCTCCTGATGACACCGGGCCGACTGACTCACTTGTAAACTGTACTTTAGATATACATTTTTTACAGCTCAACCGGGATAAAACAGAAGTGTTGATCATTGGTTCAAAGGCTCAAAGGGAGAAACTGACTCCCAAACTAAATACACTAGGACTCAACCCAAGCCAAGAAGCAAGAAATCTAGGAGTCATTTTTGACTCTGATTTTAATTCAAGGCTTAAGTGAGGGGTCTCACAAAAACAGCTTTTTATCATTTGAAGAATTTCGCCAAAGTGAGGCCATTTCTCTCTCCAAGCAACACAGAGAGTTTGATGCACGCTTTTATAACTAGAAGGCTAGTCTATTGTAAGGCTCTCCTTTCTGATCTACCAAAGAATACAATAAATCAGCTACAACTCATTCTAAATTCTGCTGCACGAGTGCTGACAAAGACCAAAAGGAGAGCACACACTACACCTATTTTAAGTCTTTACACTGGTTACCTGTTAGCAGGGTTGGGAGGGTTACTTTTGTATTCCACTACAGATTACAGAATACATGCTGTAAAATGAAATTTGTAACGTATTCTGTTAGATTACTCAAGGTCAGTAATGTATTCTAAATACTTTGGATTACTTCTTCAGCATTGGTAGATTTTTTCACTTGTTTTGACTATAAAATTGGAATCCAGATGGCACCGAGTATGACCATTGTGTTGCGAGCTCCAACACAACATTGTAGTTTTTTGTTTGTTTTGTTTACAATTCTTATGTTTTTTGTCTTTGATGTTGTCTGCCTTATTGTCTATGACAGACAAACACTTTTGGACATTGGTTCAGCAATTTCACACCGTAAACCAGACTTCAAATTCCTCAATGCCGACCAGCTGTTTACAAACACGCCAGCGGAGCCCTTTGTCTAGGCAGCCCGGCCATGGAAACGCAAAAGGAAAAGGGGAAACAGAGCCGGCGTTCTCATCAGAGTAAGACGTTGTGCAAATCGACCCCCCCTACCCAGTATTCTACTGGCAAATGTTCAGTCTCTGGACAACAAGCTCTGCGAGCTGAGAGCGCAGATCTCTTTCCAACGAGAGATGAGGGACTGCTGCATTATCTGCCTTACAGAAACTTGGATGTCTGTTGAGATTCCAGATTCAGCCACCGAGCCCGTGGGGTTCTCCGTGCACCGTGCGGACAGAGTGAAAGACCTCTCAGGTAAAAGCAGAGGTGGTGGTGTATGTTTTATGATCAACAAATCCTGGTGTGATCAGAGGAACGTACGTTCTATCAAGTCTTTCTGCTCTCCTGAACTGGAATTTATCATGCTTCTGTGTTGACCATTCTTACTACCGAGGGAATTCACAGCGGTCATTATCACAGCTGTGTACATCCCCCCACAAGCCGACACAGACCGGGCACTCAAGGAACTGTATGGGATTATAAGCAAGCAGGAAACCGCGCACCCTGAGGCCACGTTCATTGTGACCGGGGACTTTAATAAAGCCAATTTTAAATCAATTGCACCAAAATACCACCAACACATCGGTTTTAACACACGAGGGGACCGGGTTTTGGCCCATTGCTACTCTCCCTTCTGGGATGGCTACAAATCCCTCCCCCGCCCACCATTTGGCAAATCGGACCACTCTTCCATTCAAACTGAAACAGGAAGCACCCACCCTCAGAACGATCCAGTGTTGGTCGACCAATCAGACTCTATGCTACAAGACTGTTTTGATCACGCGGACTGGGAGATGTTCCGGTGGGAGATGTCCTCTGATGATGACATCGAGGTTTACGCTGATAGCATAACATGTTTCATCAGAAAGTGCATAGAGGATGTTGTTCCGTCCAAAACAATACGGATCTACCCGAACCAGAAACCTTGGATTAATAGCGATGTTTGCGCGGCACTTAATGCGCGGACCTCCGCTTTTAATTCCGGAAATGCGGAGGAGCATAAACAAGCCAGTACAGGAACATGATTGAAGGACAGTTTAACACCACCAACTCTAGAAGCATGTGGCAGGAATTAATATCATCACGGATATTTTCAACCTTTCCCTCTCTTTGTCTGTAGTCCCCACATGCTTTAAAACATCCACCATTCTGCCTGTACCAAAGCAATCCAAAATCACTTGCTTAAATGACTGGCGTCCTGTTGCTCTGACTCCCATCATCAGCAAATGCTTTGAGAGACTAATCTGAGATTACATCTGCTCTGTGCTGCCTCCATCACTGGACCCATTGCAGTTTACTTACCGCAACAACCACTCCACTGATGATGCCATTGCATCTACAATACACACTGCTCTCTCCCACCTGGAAAAAAGGAACACTTATGTGAGAATGCTGTTTGTAGACTACAGCTCAGCATTCAACACCATAGTGCCCTCCAAGCTTGATGAAAAACTCCGGGCTCTGGGCTTAAACAGCTCGCTGTGCAGCTGGATCCTGGACTTCCTGTCAAGCAGACGCCAGGTGGTTAGAATAGGCAGTAACATCTCCTCATCACTGACCCTCTACACTAGAGCCCCGCAGGGCTGTGTTCTCAGCCCACTCCTGTATTCCCTGTACACACATGACTGTGTGGCAACACATAGCTCCAATGCCATCATTAAGTTTGCTGATGATACGACGGTGGTAGGTCTGATCACTGACAATGATTAAACAGCCTACAGAGAGGAGGTGCACACTCTGACACACTGGTGTCAGGAGCACAACCTCTCCCTCAACGTCAGTAAGACAAAGGAGCTTGTGGTGGACTTTAGGAAAAGAGAAAGAGAACACAGCCCCATCACCATCAATGGAGCACCAGTGGAGACAGTCAGCAGCTTCAAGTTCCTGGGTGTCCACATCACTGAGGAACTCACATGGTCCGTCCACACTGAGGCCATTGTGAAGAAGGCTCATCAGCGCCTCTTCTTCCTGAGACGGCTGAGGAAGTTTGGAATGAACCGCCACATCCTCACACAGTTCTACACCAGCACCGTAGAGAGCATCCTGACTGGCTGCATCTCCGCCTGGTATGGCAATAGCACCGCCCACAACCGCAAAGCCCTGCAAAGGGTGGTACGAACTGCCAGACACATCATCGGAGGTGAACTTCCCTCCCTCCAGGACTTATACACCAGGCGGTGTGTGAAAAAAGCTCGGAGGATCATCAGAGACTCCAGCCACCCGAGCCATGGGCTGCTCTCACTGCTACCATCAGGCAGGCGATATCGCAGCATCAGGACCTGCACCAGCCGACTTCATGACAGCTTCTTCCCCCAAGCTATCAGACTTTTGAGCTCTTGATCTCTCACGATCAGTATACATCAGCACTGCACTTTATTAATCTTATTATCTCACAATGGACTGTCATAAATTATATTTTCTTAACAACACACTGGCAAATGACTATCAACCAACAGCCTGAATGTCAATACAGTAAAATACAACCTATTGTACATTTTATATATACTATATATACTATTTTTTTATTGTATAACGTGTATTCTATATTCTGTGTATTGTATAATGTACATTGTATGTTATTATTTGTATACTGTGTTGTGTGTAATTATGTGTATATTAGATTTTAAATTGTGTTGTGCAAATTTGATGTTTATTGTAGACTGGTATATGTCTCATCACTGTCAGGACTGCTATGTTGCTTGGAACTGCACCCAAGAATTTCACACACTATTGCACTTGTGTATATGGTTGTGTGACAATAAAAGTGATTTGATTTGAAGTTGTGCTTAGTGACTCCAGCCAGGTCTCCAAAGTAACCAAATTGGCCCAGTTGCAAGAGAGTGTAGAATCACATGGGGTAACCTCCTCGCGGTCGCTATAATGTGGCTCTCGCTCTCGGTGGGGTGCGTGGTGAGTTGTGCATGGATGCTGCAGAGAATAGTGTGAAGCCTCCACATGCGCTATGTCTCCGCTGTAACACATTCAACAAGCCACGTGATAAGATGCGTGGATTGACGGTCTCAGATGCAGAGGCAACAATATATTCTTTAGATCTACATATTTTACAATAAATAATTATATTAAATTATAGCAAAAATGTAAAATTAATCAGTTAGCAAAAAAAAAAAAAAAAAAAAATTACAATTACAATTAAAGTAGGGGGTCTGGGTAGCTCATTTACATTTACATTTATATATTTGGCAGACGCTTTTATTCAAAGTGACTTACAAAAGAGGAAAACATTAGCGATTCATCTTAAGGAGACAGTGGTATGAAAAGTGCCATATTACAAAGTTTCACTAGCATCAGAATAGCATTCAAAACATATTAAAGTTTAGATTAAAGTCACTTTTTTTATTTTAGTGACTGGTTAAGTGCTCATGGAAAAGATGTGTTTTTAGCCGTTTTTGATGGAAAAGTGAGTCAGCTTCACGGATGGGGTTGGGAAGGTCATTCCACCAACATGGTATGATGAAGATGAAAGTTCGGGAAAGTGTTTTGGTGCCTCTTTGTGTTGGTACAACAAGACGACATTCCTTAGCCGACCGCAGGCTTCTAGTTGGTGCGTAGCTCTGCAAAAACGATTTTAGGTATGCTGGAGCAGACCCAGTGACTGTTCTGTATGCCAGCATCAGAGCCTTGAACTTGATACGTGTATCAACCGACAGCCAGTGAAGAGAGACAAGGAGTTGTGTAACATGTGCTCTCTTTGGTTGATTAAGACCAGACGTGCTGCTGCATTCTGGATCATTTGCAGGGGTCTAATTGCACATGCAGGGAGGCCTGCAATAAAAGTGTTACAGTAGTCCAGTCTAGTTATGACAAGTGATTGAACAACAAGTTGTGTGGCATGTTCAGAGAGGAAGGGTCTTATCTTCCTGATATTGTAGAGTGTAAATCTACATGATCTTGCGGTCTTTGAAATGTGGTCTGTGAAATGTAGTTTGTTATCGATGGTTACCCCTAGATTTCTGACAGTTTTGGAAAGCGTTACTGTAGTTGCACCCAGCTGCACGGTGATGTTGTGTTCAACAGCAGGGTTGGCTGGAAAGACAAGGAGTTCGGTCTTGGCTGGGTTAAGTTACAGCTGGTGTTCCTTCATCCAAGCCGAGATGTCTGCCAGGCAGGCAGAGATTTGAGCAGTCACTGTGGTGTCGTTGGGTTTGAAAGACAAGTAGAGTTGCATGTCATCAGCATAGCAGTGGTAAGAGAAACCATGTGCCTGAATGATGGGTCCCAGTGATGTTGTGTGTATAGAGAAGAGAAGTGGCCCATGCACTGAACCCTGAGGTACCCCAGTAAGTAGCTGTTGTGGCTTGGACACCTCCCCTCTCCAGGCTACCTTGAAGGACCTACCTTATAGATATAAATTAAACCAGTCAAGCACAGTTCCTGTGATGCCTAGTAAAGAGAGGGTGGAGAGTAAGATCTGATGGTTGACTCTGTCGAAGGCTGCAGAAAGGTCCAGCAGAATCAGGATGGATGATCTGGATTCAGCTTTCGCCTGTCTCAGTGACTCAGTGACAGACAGTAGGGCAGTCTCGGTGGAGTGTCCACTTTTGAAGCCTGACTGATTGTCATCCAGCAGCTTGTTCTGTGAGAGATAGGCAGAGATTTGATTGAAACCTGCCCTTTCAAGTGTTTTTGCCATGAATGGGATGAGAGAGACTGGTCTGTAGTGTTCTATTGGTGTGGGGTTAAGTGCAGGTTTCTTCAGCAGCGGGGTTACTCAAGCCTGCTTAAATGTAGTGGGAAAAGTGCCTGTAATTAGAGATGTGTTAATTATGTGTAAGAGTGCAGGTAGGACGGATGGAGAGATGGCCTGGAGAAGGTGAGAAGGAATAGGGTCAAAGGAACAGGTGGTGGGGTAGTTGGAGAGTTGGAGGAGTTTAGAGACCTCAGTGTCAGTCAGAGGAGAGAACATGGAGACAGAAGAGTTGCATACAGGAGACGGGTGTTTGACAGAGTGAGGTGCTGAGAATGTATTGCTGATGGTTGTAACCTTATTAGTAAAACATTTTGTGAAGACATCTGCTGTCAATGATGAGTCAGGTGGTGGAGGGGGAGGGCAGAGAAGTGTGTTGAATGTTCTAAACAAGCTGCGAGTGTCTGTGGTGCTGTTGAACTTGTACTGGTAGTAGGAAGTTTTTGCAGATTTAACGTTATCTGAAAAAGTTGCAAGCAGAGACTGATACTTACCTAGATCTGCTGGATCTTTAGATTTCCACCATCTCCTCTCAGCTGCCCTGAGGTCAGTCCAATGTTCACGAAGGACATCAGACAGCCAGGGGCTGGGTGGTGTAGCACGTGCTGGCCTAGAGGAGATAGGACAGATGTTGTCTAGACAGGTTGTTAAAGTAGAGCTTAGTGTGTCTGTGGCAGTGTTTACATCAAGGGTGGAAAATAAATTTTGTGTGGGAAGAGAGGTAGAGACAGCAGTGTAAATGTGAGAGGGTGAAAGAGAACGGAGGTTACAGAGAAAGGATGCCAAAGGTGGAGTCTGTGTTAATGTAGATGGGAGAGTCATGGTGAACTGAACAAAGTAGTGATCAGAGACATGTAAATGAGTAACAAGAATATTTGAGTTGGTACAGTTACGTGTAAAAATGAGGTCCAGCTGGTTGCCCGATCTGTGAGTTGCTGTGGTGCTTAGTCTTTCCTAGTCAAATGAGGCCAGAAGAGCATTCAGTTCAGTGGCCTGGGGCTTGTCTTGGTGTATGTTGAAATCACCAAGAACCACAAGTGGCCTACCATCCTCCAGGAAGGAGGACAGCAGGACATCCAACTCCCGAGAAAGTTTGTCAGCTGACCTGGTGGGCGATAGATGACAACAACGTGTATTTTTGTGGGTTGCATTGTAGTAATAGCATGGAATTCAAAAGTAGTATTGTTACATAGAGAAGAGTGTGGTGAAAAAATCCAGTTGTTATGAATGAGCAAACCTGTTCCCTCACCCCTACCGGTGTGTCGAGGGGTGTGAGAGAAGGAGAAGTTGTTGGAGAGAGCAGCAGGTGTTGCTGTATCCTCTGGACATATCCATGTTTCTGTCAGTGCCAGGATGCTGAGGGTGGACTGTGTGGCAAAGGCTGGAATGAAGTCAGTTTTGTTCACAGCAGACTGGCAGTGCAAAGTGGCCGTAGGTTGTGTGGGTTGCATTTTGTCTTGCATCTATATCATGTAAACGGTCTGTAACAGATAACAGGGATGTGCTTGAAGGCATATGTTATTCGTGAAGTAGACATACTAGTATGTACAAGGAATAAGAAAAGAGATTAAATTAATAGATACTTAAGTGCTGTGGTGAGTGGCGCCTTGTCGGTGGACTTGCACAGGTAGACTCACTGGTCTTTATACAAGTAGGTCTTCACACGAGGAGGGCATTACACGAGGGCTACTACTTCCGCTGCTGCTTCCGCGTCAGCATTCACATCAAATATATACCCAATGCTAATGAGCCATACAGTGAAAAAAGCAGGACACGCCTTAATGCTACTTAGCACAACAAGCTAGGCATGTGGGCAACCGCGTGGGAACAAACGCGAATTCAGTACGTCGCAAATAAATTATTCTACATTTTAGCAATAAATAATACTCCTAAACAAGTGAAGCACTGTTTATAGACACTAAAAACAATGATGGTTTTACACACACTGGACAAACATCTCTAAATCTAGCAGTGAATACCCTGGGACAAGTCAAAACAATATAGCACACGCACCAGCACACGTTTAAGTGACACAAGTTCAAGACAGTAAACAAACAGCACAAGTCTAGCAATGAATACTACTCTACAACAAAGTAAAACAATGAAATAAACACACTTACATGCAACTGTAAGAGAGGAGAGGAGTTTAGAGACCTCAGTGTCAGTCAGAGGAGAGAACATAGAGACAGAGGAGTTGCATACAGGAGACGGGTGTTTGACAGAGTGAGGTGTTGAGAATGTATTGCTGATGGTTGTAACCTTATTAGTAAAAAATGTTGTGAAGACATCTGCTGTCAATGATGAGTCAGATGGTGGAGGGGGAGGGCAGAGAAGTGTGTTGAATGTTCTAAACAAGCTGCGAGTGTCTGTGGTGCTGTTGATCTTGTTCTGGTAATAGGAAGTTTTTGCAGATTTAACGTATAACGAGTATTGACACTGACTACCACCCCTGGAGTTCGAATCCAGGGTGTGCTGAGTGACTCAAGCCAGGTCTCCTAAGCAACCAACTGGCCCGGTTGCTAGGGAGGGTAGCGTCACATGGGGTAACCTCCTCGTGGTCATGAATAAGTGGTTCTCACTCTCAATGGAGTGCGTGGTAAGCTGTGCATGGATTGCAGAGTTTAGCATGAGCCTCCACATGTTGTGAGACTCCCATGGCGATGCAGTAAATTAACAGCAAAAATAGGGAAACAGGAAGTGTCTCATATCTTCTGCCTGCATTGTGTGATTTAGATCAAAATTGAGTTGTATGTTTTTTCTTTGGGGCTAATCACATGAATGTGGCTATTTTCAGTCATGGTCATAGCGCCACCAACTGACAGCTGGAAGTGTGGCACTTACAAAAGACTTTGAAATAGTCCTCTTACATTTACCCAAATTGCTTCAAAATTGTAAAGACACTGCTGATGGAAAATTTTGAAGGGATGCTTGATAGCTTTAATAATGTTGTCATGGCAACGGATTAAATCACATGAAGTTGTAGTCAAACTGGAATGGTGGCATACATCTATTACACATTGTATGATTATGGTCAAAGTTTAAATTAATGTTGAGTTGTTGTTGTATTCATCATGCATTGTTTTCCAAAAGCCACAAAACAATGGGGCCTGTCATCGCTGCTTGCAGCTACATTTATTATTATTCTTTTTTCAAGATTTTTTGTACTTTTGGGGTACTTCACATGCATGAAAACTCTTGAAATTTTGCACACATATCAGAGTCATCGGCCAATAGGGCTTGACAGAACTGCAGGGGGGCTCTGTAGCGCCCCCTTGAAAATGGGCATGTAAGGGGGGCTCTGTAGCACCCCCATTTTCACCTCCAGTCACCAAAGTGGGTACATATGTAATTTTCATAAAGCTGAACAACATTCATACTTACAGTAATTAACTCTGCCCAACAGGAAGTCGGACATTTTGGATTTTCTTAAAATCACAGGCTCTAAACTTTTAAATACTCCTCCCTGGAGATTCATGTCATTGGCAACATAATGCCAAAACATTGTAGATGCTAACTTTCGAATATTTTGAACGGTGTTCCCATGGCGAAGCAATACATTTATGTCGAAAAATGGAAAACAGGAAGTTCCTTATATCTTCTGTGTGCATTGTGTGATTTTGATGAAAATTCAGCTGTATGTTTGGTAATGGGGGCTTATTACATTTATGTGGCTATTATGGGTCATTGTCATAGCGTCACCAACTGGCAGAAGGAAATATGGCACTTTTAACAGACTTTGAAATAGCCATCTAATGTTTACATGAATTGCTTCAAAATTCTTTAGAGTAATGTCAAGACACTGCTGATGTAATATTGTAATGTAATATTTGATATCTTAAACACATTAATTGTTATTATTCTTTTTTTCCTATATTTGAGTATTTTTGAGGCACTTGGCATGCTTTCAATTTCATGAAATTTTGCACACACATTAGAGTCATCGGCTACTAGAACTGAGCAAAATTTCACACATGGGTGTGTAGGGGAGGCTCTGTAGCACCCCCTTTAAAATGGGTATGTAACGTGGTCTCTGTAGCACCCCCATTTTCACCTAGAGTCACCAAATCTGGTACATATATTGTTCTCATCAAGCCAAACAACTTTCATATTTACAGTTATTAGCTCCACCCAGCATGAAGTCGGCCATTCTTTATTTTCTGAAAATTGCAGGTTCTGAACTTTTAAATACTCCTCTTAGGGGATTCATGTGACTGGCACCAAATTTGTGCAACATCATGCCAAGACATTGTAGATGCTAAATTGCTAATGGATTTTTGATATTGTGAACAGTGTCGCCATGGCGAAGCAATAGATTTATGGCAAAAATGGGAAACAGGAAGTGCCTTATATCTTTTGTATGCATTGTGTGATTTTGATGAAAATTCAGCTGTATGTTTGGTAACAGGGGCTGATCACATGGATGTGGCTTTTATTGGTCAAGGTCATAGTACAACCAACTGGCAGCAGGAAGTATGGCACTTTTAACAGACTTTGAAATAGCCCTCTTATGTTTACATGAATTGCTTTAAAATTCTTTAGAATAATGTCAAGACACTGCTGATGTAAAATTGTCAGTGGATATTTGATATCTTAAATAGTGTTGCCATGGCAACACATTAATTGTTATTATTCCTTTCTTCCCATATTTGGGTGTTTTTGAGGCACTTGTCATGCTTAAAATTCAGCCATTAGGTCTGGGCAAAGTTCATGCATGGGTATGCAGGCTCTGTAGTGCCCCCTTTAATATGGGTGTGTAAGATGGCCTCTGTAGTACCCCCATTTTCACCTACAGTCACCAAAATTGGTGACTCTTATCAAGCCGGACAACTTTCATAATTATAGTCATTAGGTCCACCCAACAGGAAGTCAGCCATTTTGTATTTTTTGAATATTGCAGTCTCTGAACTTTTAAATACTCCTCCTAGGGGATTCATGAGATTGTTACCACATTTAGACAATTTTATGCCAAGATACTGAAGATGCTACATTGAGAACAAATTTTTGATATATCGAACGGTGTTGCCATGGCGAGGCATTAAATTAATGGTGAAAAATGGGAAGTGAAACGGGAAGTGTGTCATGTCTTCTGTGTGCAGTGTGTGATTTAGATCAAAACTGAGATGTACGTTTAGTCTTGGGGGCTAATCACATGGACGTGACTATTTTGGGTCACAGTCATAGCGCCATGGTGCTTGGGCCTGTCATCGCTGGTTGCAGCTATATTTTTTATTGTTATTTTACTGCTTGTATTTTGCGTCAATCACTTGTAAAGCACTTTGAATTGTATTTGATTTGTTTGAAAGGTGCTATATATAAATTTTTATTGATTGATGATTCATGCAACATGCTAATTAGAGGATGTCAATCAAACATCAGTAGGTGGACTGTATGACTCCATGGGCTGATCATTGTAAAAGTACTTCACTTGACTATGACATTAATAAGGACAATACCATTTTTTTTTTTTTTTTTTTTTTTTTTACAATCGATCAATAAATAAAAGTTTAGCAAAGGATCTCACTTTTATGATTCTCCAAACTATATATCCTCACGGAGCAACTCTGCCATTGACCTTCTCTTCACCATGGTGAAAATGTAAACTCCCGCCAAAAACTGTTGCACCTGGTATCCATAGTTTGAGTGTTGACATCCTCTCATTAGCATATTGCGCAAAGGAAAAATAAATACGGAACAGCATACAGAAATAAATGTATGATTAAAGAAATATAGAAATGTGGAATTAAAAATCAACTTTCAATTTCGCATTTTCTTTAACAAGCTATTTATGTTTTATATTGTATTATTTTGCATTGATTGGTGCATTTATTTATTTATATATTTATTAATGCATGAATATGCAGATTACTTTATTGATTTATTTGTGTATTTATTTATTAGTTATTGCAGGTTTCGTCCTCCATACAAATTATGTTATATATATATATATATATATATATATATATATATATATATATATATAATTTATAAGTGTTTTATTGGCATTATTGTTTTTGCACAGTAAAGTATCAGTACAAACACTTGATACAAACACAAAAAACAGTGACAAAAATGGTTTATCTTTTTAAAAAGATAAAAATGCTGGCATGGTAATGTACGTTCTTCATGTGATTCTACTGTTATAATTTAAGCTTTTATGTTTCTGTGTTTTGAGTGTTTTAGTGTGTTCGTGTGTTTTGAGTACGTGTGAGTGTGTTCGTGTGTTTTGAGTGTGTGTGTGAGTGTGTGTGTTTTGAGAGTGTGAGTGTGTTCGTGTGTTTTGAGTGTGTGTGTGTGTGAGTGTGTGTGTTTTGAGAGTGTGAATGCTTTCGTGTGTTGTGTGTGTGTGTGTGTGTGAGAGAGTGTGTTTTGAGTGTGTGTGTGTGTGTGAGTGTGTTTTGAGTGTGAGTGTGTGTGTTTTGAGAGTGTGAGTGTGTTCGTGTGTGTTTTGAGAGTGTGAATGCTTTCGTGTGTTGTGTGTGTGTGTGTGTGAGAGAGTGTGTTTTGAGTGTGTGTGTTTGTGTGTGAGTGTGTTTTGAGTGTGGTGTAAAGTGCGTCATCCGGGTATTTCCGCGCGCAATAGCAGCAGGGCGTGTCGCGTGCTCGGACAACTTTCGATTCGCGGAGTCGCACGGAAGACAAGCGTCGTTTAAACTTCACCGAAGTACCGAAACGTCAAAGACCGACCGAGTGCGACTCGAGCTGGAGTGACAGGCGTTATGGACGGTAAGTCTGGCGTCATAACGGCGCGTTAGTTCATTAGAGCGGTGAAACGGGTTGTTTTTGTGTCCGCGCGGTGGGGAAACCCCCCAATCCGAAGTTTCGTTGTCAGTGTGTGCAAACAGTCGATCGATCGGGTGATCAGGACACCGTCCGCTGGATGAACCGAATCAAATACAGGAATTAACGCGACGCGTGCAAACGCGTCTATCCCGGGTCACTTTTATTTGGCGACTTCCTGACGCGCACTGACGCATTCAGGCCTACAGATGTGTGTGTGTGTGCGTGCGTGCGTGAGTGTGTATATTTTTATGTCTGTGTGTATGTGTTGTGTGTGTGTGTGTGTGTGTGTGTGTGTGTGTGTGTGTCTGTCTGTCTGTCTGTCTGTCTGTCTGTCTGTCTGTCTGTGTTTTGTGTGCGTGAGTGTGTATATGTTTGTGTTTGTGAGTGTGTTTGTTTGTGTGTGTATGTGTCAGTGTGTTTGTGTTGAGTGTACGTGTGTGTGTATATGTTTGTGTGTGTTTGTGTGTGTGTGTCTGTGTTTTGTGTGTGTCTGTGAGTATGTGTTTTGAGTGTGTGTGTCTGTGTGTATGTGTTTTGAGTGTGTGTGTCTGTGTGTATGTGTTTTGAGTGTGTGGGTGTGTCTGTGTATGTGTTTGAGTGTGTGTCTGTGTTTTGAGTGAGTGAGTGTACGTGTGTGTTTGTGTTTGTCTGTGTGTGTGTGTGTGTGTGTGTTGTCCACTCATCTCTATCTCTTAAAGATCCATCATTATTAATTTAATTCCCCATCAATCGTTCATCACACAGACATATATTAGATGTGTGTTTACATCTGGATGATGTCTTTATTAGGTTGTTTGCTCGTCTACAACACGTTCAGCAGATGTATTTGAGATGTTTATGATGAAGAATGTTTGTAAATCAGATCTTTTTAAGATGTTTAGCAGATGTTTGTACACAAGAATTAGAATGCAATATATTTCTATTCAAAACTATCTTTATTAAACAGACATCTTCCCCAGATAGCACAAGTACTGATGTTCATCTGGAAAACATCAACATCTGTTTAACATCTGCTAAACATCTTAAAAACATCAGATTTACAAATACATCTGCTGAACGTCTTATTGGCATCCGAGAGGAAACGTCTTATAGATGTATTGCAGATAAAAATGCATTATTGGAGAGTAATTATCGAGAAATAATAAAAATGACAAACGAAAGAAAGCTCAAGCAAAACATCTGGATGTAATACAGAAATGAGAGTTTTTGGGGTAAATGTGTTTAATTGTCATTAAAATAATGTCAGTGCAAAAAAGAAAAAAGTCTTAATGGCACTAAAAGGCTTTGTTTTAGACTTTAAGCAAAATATATTTATTTTAAATTTTTACTTTGCAGTGAAATTGAACCTGTTCATGTTTTTGGTGAAATTCAGCACTGCGTTTGGCCTACTTTCTGCCTTTTAAAAAGTTTAAAACACACACACACACACACAATATTCTTGTGCTGTATCTAATAGACTGTTGCCTGTATTAATGCTGTTATTATGTGTGGCATTGATGTTTTGGGTTGTTCAGTGCTGATTGTGTTCTTGTTGCATTAGTCACTCTATCAGATTACTGATGCTTTACTGTATTTTCACCGTATTCCTGTAACTGAGCTTACACAAGCACTTTTCAGCCTCAAAGTCAGACATTTATGGACTCTTGTTTACTCAGACACATATTTCATGTGCACTTCAGTCTTTTTATTGTGCTAATGCATATTTCTGGTCTTAATGTGAGCAATTAATTGCTTCATTTTATTCCAAAGAAAGTAAATGTTTACTTTTGTGGTCTTTAATAAGCCTCACCTCTGGTCATTAAGCTTCTCCTGTTATTATTTTAACCAACTCTTTTCCAAAACATAGACAGCTGCCTAACTAGAGGGAACCTCATTTTCACTGCATGCGACGAACGAAATACGACTGACCAGAAATCGTTCATTTCCGCTGGAAAGTCGTGCGCGGGCTGTTTGGGGTTCTGACCATCTGTGAATGTGAAATCTTTGGATCTGATTTGAGATTTGAGCTGACCGTATGTGATGTATTCAAAACTGTAAGAATGAAAGGAGAAATAACGATGGTTTTTATACCGCTACTTCGGCAGACTGGACAGTTACGAATGAAGAAGTCAGAAATAGAGAGAGTTGTAATATACAATTTTTTTCTGTTGCGTTTAAATTTAATGTGAGATTTTTTCCTACTTAAGTGAAATAAAAAATTACATACAAAATATACAAAATCGTTATCGTATCGGTTGTAAAAAATCAATATCGATCAATCTCTAGTCAGAAATTATCATTCCACGAAAGTATACTATGAAAGGCTTTTGTAATTAAATGTGCGATTTAATCTTGTGCATGTGTGTCATTTATTTTTGCACATGCGAAACTTTTATATTTAAATCATATTTATGAACTTGTACTTATTATTAATAATATTTTTGATTTTGAAATAGATTTGATTCCAATTCACAAGCTTTCTATTCAATATCAATATCGACTGAAATTGGGACATTTTCAGTTATAAAGTGCACTTTGTTTACAAATTAAATACATTTCTCCCAGCTAATGCTGTTATTTATAAAGGGACCTTCTAATTAGGTAAATTTCAAAAATATTAATTTAATTATATTGTATTTTTTCATCATTTTAGCTTTTTAAAAATGTACAAATCCATGTATTCCATCAATAAATATGATATATAGGGCTAGGCAAAAAAAAAAAAAAAACTGAAAAGTTTAGATTACGATAAATATTTTTTATTTTTTTTTATTTGGTCAATTCGATATTGATTCTCAAAAGCCATGGATCGATCTTTTACACTATGCACAACCCTCCACTACAGTGAGAGGAAATCACTCGCATTTGCAACCAAATTACGCTCTATGCGACTAAAGATGTGTATATTCGTCAACTGGCTGGTAAATGTTTAGATTTCACTCAGCAGTAATTGTGTAGTTTAGTCGTGAAGTATTCAGCAGTGAGATCATTTCGAAGAGTGTTGAGTAGTTGTTCTGTGTGTCCAAAGACGAGATCCACATGACCGATTTATCATTGAATAATGTCACTTGTATAGTTAGCATGCACTAATTTACAGACGCTGTTTTCAAAAATGTCGGGTTTCTTAAAAAGACGGTACCATTTTTTTTAACACGTGTTCAACAAATCAATGTAAATACCTGTAAAAAGTTCAAATTATGCAATTAAACAGTTAACATTTAACAAAATATATGTAATATCATATTTATTCATTAAATACATTCATTTGTTCATTTTTAAAAAGCGAAAATGTGACAAATGATGAAAAACGAATAAAATGATTAGTTAAATTTATATTTTCCCTTGCAACAAATACAGTCCATTTTGAAGTAAAAAGTTCATCACGACTGTCACTAATGCAACAGTTATAATTAGAGCTTTTCCCCATGTCTGTGAGATGTTCTGATGCAGAGATATAGCTAGGCATTGCTAGCATTTTTCAGCATGCCGCTAGGCATTGCTAGCATCTTGAAAACATGTTTTAGCATGTAGCTATGTGTTGCTAGCATGCTGCTATGTGTTTTTAGCATGTATTAGCATGTAGTTAAGTGTTGTTAGCATGTTGCTAGCATGTTTTGTTTGCATGTTTTAGCATCAATCTAGACAATGCTAACGTGTTTTAGCATGAAACTAAGTGTTAGTGTAGCGGTAGCCAGCTGGTAGGTAGCTGTGCAGCGTGTAAACTAGGGATGCACCGATCCGATTCCTGGATCGGTATCAGCTCCGATACTGACGTTTTTAAACGGATCGGGTATCGGTCCGACGAGCCCGATTCAAATCCGTTACTGTGTGTTAGTCATGTTCATTACTGTCAAGCTCAAAAAATGATATAAATACACCATTAAAGTAGTTCATATGACTCATGCATTTTATTCAAAGCCACTTGAAGATGTGCGATAGCTCTGTGAATCTCAAAAGACTGTGTTTAATAAGTAAACATATAGTATGCGCAGCGCCAGCACGTTAGTGAATGGTGCTGCTCTGTTGACACACACACACACTTGCAGCTATTTTTATCCTTCACAGCGGTGCGCAATATTTGAGCGCTACTCATGAACAACATCTCAGATGTAGATGCTCAATAGTTCAGTTCACTTATAATGTGCATTTAGAACGGCACCGGAGGAGCATTTTACCAGATTTTGAATAAGAAATGAATTAAATTACTGTGAACTTAACTACAAACAGACACATACAGGACTTCCTGGAGAGTTCAGAATGTCAAAATAAAAGCGTGAGGGTTTAAAAAGTGCACGATTGAGATGTATTACTATTATAATATATTATTATTATTATCATTTGTTTACAAATTATAACAATATTTAAGTTGAATGGGTTCTGTGTGAATGAAAAGTGGACTGATGTGTTACAACTAAATTGAACAAAAAATAGATCTGAATCCTTTAAAGTCCAGATGCAAGTTGAAACATTTTTGCAAAAAATTAAAAAAACGAAACGGCTTCTTTTCTACTGATGACTTATACTGGAATTACTGTTAGTTTTGCTGTTACATTATCCAGTATACTTGTTAATAATAAAGTGTTTCTTAATAAGCTATACATTTATATTGAAATAATGTGTAGTTAGAGGTTTGTGTTTCTTTACATATTAAAGAGTACTCACAATTAGTTCCACACAATAATGTAAAGATATTCTAAACTGATTATGCAAAAAAAAAAAAAAAAAACACCATCGGGATCGGCTGATACTGAGATTTCCGATATCGGTATCGGTGCATCCCTAGTGTAAACACTCCCCTGGCCTCAAGAGGGGCACTGGCAACTGACGCTAGGGGCTGTGTAGCCTTTAGCCTCCTCGTAAGCGAGGCCACCTCCCATGTCGGAGACACCAGTTTGAATCCCGCTCGGAAGAGGACCGGTTACACTAGCATGTTTTAGCATGTAGCTAGGCATTGCTATCATGTTTGAGCATATTGCTTGGCATTGTTAGCATGTTTTAGCATGTTTAGCATGAGGCTAGGTGTTGCTAGCATATTTTAGCATGTAGCTAGGCATTGCTAGCATGTTTGAGCATATTGCTAGGCATTGTTAGCCTGTTTTAGCATGTTTAACATGTAGCTAGGCAATGCTAGCATGTTTTAGCATGTAGCTAGGCAACGCTAGCATGTTTTAGCATGTAGCTAGGCAACGCTAGCATGTTTTAGCATGTAGCTAGGCAATGCTAGCATGTTTGAGCATGTAGCTAGGCAACGCTAGCATGTTTGAGCATGTAGCTTGGCATTGTTAGCCTGTTTTAGCATGTTTAGCATGAGGCTAGGTGTTGCTAGCATGTTTGAGCATGTAGCTAGGCATTGCTAGCATGTTTTAGCATGTAGCTAGGCAATGCTAACATGTTTTAGCATGTAGCTAGGCAACGCTAGCATGTTTTAGCATGTAGCTAGTGATTGCTAGCATGTAAAAAGTCCATCACGACTGCCCCTAATGTTACAGCTATAATTAAAGAGTTCTAATCAAGCTGCCTAACTTTTGGAACAGCCTTAAAATACTTGCCCTAAAATTTTCCGCCCTTCAACATTTCTCACATTAAGTAAAATGGGTTGCAAACAGCGTTTCGTGTTGACTTTAATTGTTCTGTCAGACTGTTTACACATTCTGTGCCGTGTTAAATAAACATTTCCGAGCTCTTGTGTACACTTGCATTACCAGACCAGTTAGTCATAACAATAGACTTACACATTAAAGTAGGTCAGAGTTGTTTTATCTCACACACCTCTCTCTCCGACTCACCAAACCTGTCAAGAACATGGTCATATTTCATCCTAAAATGATTAGCATAAATAAGACTATTTTTAGGACAATAAAAATGTTTTGCATTGTAGTATTATTTTCATGACAATTAAACGCCCTTTAACCCAAGTTCTCATTACTATAATGCAAAATAAATCTTGTGTTTAAAAATCATTGATTTTGAAGTGAAATCTGACACGTTTTCATGTCCAGTGCCAGTCTATATAATACTTTGAATATTGAGGTATATAAAATAGCTCAGTCTCCAGAAACACAACTTTTTTTAAATTATTCTCTGTGCGGATGATGTTACGGTTCAGTTTCACCAGTATTATCTTATTCAGCTTCTTACGGTCTCAAGAGAGGATTGGGTTTAGCGTTTATTCACATGAACTGCTTTGATGTGTCAGTAATGTATTGTTGTTCTTTCAGGGTTGTTTCAAGCCTGGGGGACGCCCACCATGTCTCAAGGTAACCAAACCATCTCTATGTGTTTGAATGTCTCAAACGACTACAACAAAACAAAGATGAAAAATGAACATTCATCATTTACTCACCCTCATGCCATCCCAGATGTGTTTGACTTTCTTCTGTTGAACACAAACAAACAGTGGTTTAATTAATGTCTTCTAACGCAGTTTCAGCCGAACTCATCGTACAACATCTGTGTCTGATAGTGTGCAATCATATTTTCAATTTGTATGCCTGCGTTAGGTAGGCTTAGGATGTTGCGCGTATTGGATAGAACAGATGCTAAAATAATTAAAATACAAATTTAAAAAATCCCATCTTCACGATGCGCATCTACACATTTTTGAACTGCGATGTATCGTGCCACGATAAACCGTTACACCCCACTTTTCACTATAATTGTTTACTTGCAGTCTCCGATGCACGTCCATGAGGGGACTTGGTTAACGGCGCCTCTCGCGTTGGCATGTTCACGTGAGAAATGAAGCGATACAACTGAAAGCGCAGCTTGATATGTTCGTGCTTAGGTCACGCGAGAGGCACCGTGAACAGAGTTCCCTCATGGATGCGCATCGGAGAGAGAACGCAAGTAAACATTATAGTGAGTAAACATTATTTTCTCACCGAAAGCGATCGTTTCACTTTAGAAGACATTCATTTAACCACTGAGTCATATGGATTACTTTTAGTACAATTGTCTGTGCTTTTTGGAGCTTTAAAATTCTGATCTCAAATGTTTGTTTATGTTCAACAGAAGAAAGTAAGTTGCACACATCTTGGATGGCATGAGGGTTAGTAAATGATGAGAGAATTTTCATTTTTGGGTGAACTGTACCTTTAAATTTAGCATTGGGAACCTCGATTCATTTTAGTGAATTGATTCATGTAAATGAACTAGTCTACATAAATGATTCACCGATTCACTTAATTCGCGCATAGTCTTAAAGGCACTTTGCATTCTTTGAAGCGTAATATTTAGCGTATTGCTGCTGTTTATCACTATATTTTGATTCAGTCGCATAAAATAGGGCGTTTTCTAGTTTATTAGTGTATAAGTATGCATTTATGTTCAATTTAATTTGGTCACCCTAGTTGTTTGACCCTTACAAAAATTAACCATGGTTTTACCTACTATAGTTGAGCCATGGTTAATTTTGTGGTTTTACTGCAAACGACAGGGTTAAACCTGTATGGTTGCTGTAATAAGGGCACGCCACCCTAATTAAATATATAGGATTCTGCTAACAGATCTTACAATATCATCCAATTGTTATATGTTAAAAAATATTTAATTATTTAAATAGCTTCGATGTTGTTTTTTGTTAGTAGTTTGTTGTGTAGCTAATTACTTTCTATAGAGTATCTTGACTGGAGCGATAGATACTGTAGTAAGACTGGTATCGTAAATATTTTAGAATTTAATTTTAGTAGCATTTTGGTACCAAAGTACCGGTACTTTTGACTAGGACTAGGTTTCGATACAGATTTCCCAAATTGATTTGATTAAATTCACAACCTTTTAATTGAAATAGATTCTGATACAATTTCATTCAGTTCTTATTCATTTGGGTATATTTCCATTAATGCTGTAAATTATACAGGGAAGCTTCTAACTTGCTACATTAAGAAAATATTGATTATTTTGAATTATTTTAACATTTAAAAACAGGGCCCAAACTATGCAGTTCAATTGCTATATTGTTTTTATTTTATTTATTTATTTATTTTTGGGGGGGGGGTTCCCCTTTTTCTCCCAATTTGGAATGCCCAATTCCCAATGTGCTTTTAAGTCCTCGTGGTTACGTAGTGACTCAATCCGGGTGGTGGAGGACGAATCACAGTTGCCTCCGCGTCTGAGACCGTCAATCCGCGCATCTTATCATGTGCCTTGGTGAGCGCGTTGTCACGGAGACATAGCAGCATGTGGAGGCTTCACGCCATCCACCGTGGCAACCATGCTCAACTCAACATGCGCCCCACCGAGAGGGAGAACCACATTATAACGACCACGAGGAGGTTACCCCATGTGACTCTACCCTCCCTAGCAACCGGACCAATTTGGTTGCTTAGGAGACCTGGCTGGAGTCACTCAGCATGCCCTGGATTCGAACTAGCGAACTCCAGGGGTGATAGCCAGCGTCTTTTACCACTGAGCTACCCATGCCCCCAATTGCTATTTTTAACAGATATAATAGTCAACACAACCAAGTAATCTTTAAAAGTCAAAGATAAATCTTTGGATTTTAAGAATCGGTATTGAGATTGTGATTCATCAGAAAATCTATATTTTTACCCAGCCCCTAGTAATGTGAGTGCATTATCAGAATGAAACAGTAACACTTTGTTCATAGTTCAGCACTCTTTCAGATCACATTATTCACACTTGTGTTTGTTTGTCAAGGCCATCCGTACGTTGAGATCATCGAGCAGCCCAAAGCGAGAGGGATGCGTTTCCGCTATAAATGTGAAGGACGATCTGCTGGCAGCATTCCAGGAGAAAAGAGTAATGACACAACCAAAACACACCCCGCCATCAAGGTGAAAACACACTTGTCTATGACCATAAACGTATATCATGATAGAATTCATTTGAGCACTTTACAATAACATTGTACTCACTAACGTTATTTAATGAACTAACAAAGAACTGTTGTATATTTGAGTGTTTCTTTAACTTTGTTTTTTTATAAGTAATGTTTACTCTTGCTAGATTGCAGATACCCAAAAAAATTGTTGAAGAAAGATTGCGTATCACCTGTACATGTTTCCTGATATACAGTGCCTCGTGGATATCGGTCACATGACTCTGTATGGCTCTTTTCATAGGTTCACAACTACAACGGACCGCTGAGAGTGCGGATCTCCTTGGTAACCAAGAACCAGCCGTACAAGCCACACCCACATGAGCTGGTGGGCAAAGACTGCAAACACGGATATTATGAAGCTGATTTACAGGAGCGGAGGGTACACAGGTGTGTGATTATCAGAGGGTGTACCAGCTGTCTGTCATCATTTACTCATCATCATGTCGTTCCAAACCTGTATGACTGACTTTGTTTTTTATAAAATGGATAGTTCCGGTCCTGAATGCTGATTGGTCAATGGCCATGCTATATTCCTGATAAATCACAGCACTGACCTCTTCACGAAACTTCTAATTGTATCGCACCGCAGCACCCATAAACGTTCTGTTTACTGTTTACTGCCAGGGACTATATTCTCTGGTGGAAGGATGGCATTTAATTATTTTACTTGCAAAATATAACATTTTAATTACATTTGTGTCCATAATATATTTATTATGTGGTGACTGTTTTATAAAAGCAATAAGTAATGAGAGGCCATGCTATATTGTGAATATAGTCACGGCTGAAGGGGTTACTCCACTTCGCGTTGTGCCCAACAACGTTACTGCATTTTGCCGATACCGATAACTAAGGTGGTGGGAAAGGCCGATAAACGATTAATCGGCCGCTAGTTTATAATATTGATTTATTCAATGGCAATAAAATGTTTTATTCTTTATTTTGTATTGCGGGCAAAGACAAAGAGTCCAAAATAAATAAAATCCCAGATGCAGTTTTTTGTTCAACCAAAATCCAATTAATAACCAGAATAAATGAAGATTTAGTGCATAAAGTGGGACTTTTAAGTATAAACAAGCCTGAAACACACCTGGGACTCTTATTTTGAAATGACAAATTATGAAAAAACTATCGACAGATATTTGCCGATAACTGATAGTTCCAAAAAACAACTATCGGCACTGATTAATTGATAAAACCGATATATCGGTCTACCTCTAGCCATGACTATATTCACAATACAGCACGGCCTCTCATTCCTTATTGCTTAAATAGAACTCATAATTAGAGGTCAATCAGTATATAACGGTTTTACCGACATATCGGTGCGAAGAGTTGCCTTTTAGCAATTTTAGAATCGGTTATCGGCAAAAATCTAAGCCCATAGTTACATATGTTTTTTTCTTTTTAATTATTATTCTGTTTGGTGAGGCAATAAATATTAGCGTTCTGAAGAGGTTTTGTGGTTAAGAAGATAGACGTAAATAAAAAGTTAATGTTAAAAGTCCTGCGTTATACACCAAATCTTATTTTTTGTTTTATGGTTATTGGGGATTTTAATTGCAAAATAAACTGCATGTGGGATTTGGTTCATTTTGGACTCTTGTAGCTTCTGTGTCAGTCACAGTAAGTCACAGTTTTTTAACATACAAAAAATCGATTTTTAAAACTATCGGCCAATTAATCAGTTATCGGCCTTTCCCCCAGTTTAGTTATTGGTATTGGCAAAATCCACTATTGTCGTGGCAGATTCCCCAAAACAGCCATCAAAGTACAGTCGAGTCAAAGATTTCTTTGAGGCGCAATGTTCTGATTCCAAAAATAGACTTTTATTATGGAGTAACAAAGCCGAGATGTTCCATGGAGCATCTAAAATGACACTTCAGAATCATGCATTTTTATATACAGTTTCTGTTCCCCCTTTTCTTTTTGAGTGATGGCCTCTTCATCCAATGAAATCAGCTTATGCCTCCCTAGTTTCATCTTCGCCGTCTCCCTTCTAGCTGGTCACCATTGACCCCAACTTGCTTCGATGATGGCAAATGCATGACTGTTTCATTTTATATGTATAAAAGACACTGTAATTACTTCATATGGTTACATATTTTATATAGACTAACTATCATTACTTTCTGCATTAATTTGATTAGTATATTAAATGATTTACCTTATTACAGTCGTTGGTTACACACATTCCTATAAATGGAAAGTTGTATGTCCACCCACATACATGTTTCATGTCATTTCTAGCACTAATTAACACACACACATCTGCCTTTTTTGGGCACCAGGCAGTTCCTGTCTCTGACAATAAATCATCCTTTTAGTATCCCCACACACTTCTCCTTTAGAGTCATACAGAGTTTAACAGAAAGAGACTGTAATTCTCTCTAGAGAAAGCTACATTTTTCCATTGATTTGCACCTTGATTATTAAACTGAGGAAATGATAATTAAATCAATAAATGAATAATTAAATATCTAACATATTGAATAACATTCATAATGCAGTTATTTATAGTACATTGATTAGACATTGTCATTTTTAGATCATTGCTTATTGCATACATATTCAGTTATCAAAAATGGATTAACTGAATGATTAAATACAAATATTCCATACTATTGGTTGACCTCTACACAAAACACTCGGTTCTAGAGGTCGACCGAGAGTTGATTTTGCCGATACGATAACTAAGGTGGCGGGAAAGGCCGATTAATCAATCGGCTGGTAGTTTTTAAAATTGATTTATACAATGCCAAAAAAATAATTGTATTCTGTCTTTAATATGGTGGGCAAAAACAGAGTCCAAAATAAATAAAATCCCAGATGCAGTTTTTTGTTCAAGCAAAATCCCATTAATAACCAGAATAAATGAAGATTTAGTGCATAAAGCGGGACTTTTAAGTATGAACAAGCCTGAAACACATCTGGGACCCTTATTTTGAAATGACAAATTATGAAAAAACTATCAACAACTATCGACAGATTTTTGCCGATAACCGATAGTTCCAAAAAGCAACTATCGGCACTGATTAATTGATAAAACCGATATATCGTTCTACCTCTAGCCATGACTATATTCACAATACAGCACGGCCTCTCATTCCTTATTGCTTAAATAGAACACATAATTAGAGGTCAATCAGTATATAACGGTTTTACCGATATATCGGTGCGAAGAGTTGCCTTTTAGCAATTTTAGAATCGGTTATCGGCAAAAATCTAAGCCCATAGTTACATATGTTTTTTTCTTTTTAATTATTATTCTGTTTGGTGAGGCATTAAAAATTAGTGTTCTGAAGAGGTTTTGTGGTTAAGAAGATAGATGTAAATAAAAAGTTAATGTTAAAAGTCCTGCGTTACACACCAAATCTTATTTTTTGTTTTATGGTTATTATTGGGGATTTTAATTGCAAAATAAACTGCATGTGGGATTTTGTTCATTTTGGACTCTTGTAGCTTCTGTGTCAGTCACAGTAAGAAAAGACTAAGGTTTGTTTTTAACATGCAATAAATTGATTTTTAAAACTATCGGCCGATTAATCAGTTATCGGCCTTTCCCCCAGTTTAGTTATTGGTATTGGCAAAATTCACAATTCATATGGACAACTTTTATGATATTGTTATGATGCTTTTAGGATCATTTTGGAGCTTGACAGCCACAGATTCAATACATAGTCATTACATGAAAAAGATCAATTAAGATAATCTTTAAAAAAATCTCCTTTTGTGTTTCACTGAATAAAATAATAACAGCATACAGGTCTGGAACGCCTGATTTGAAGCAGTTTTGTCTCTGCCAGTGTCTTGTTTTTGGCCAGCTCAGAGTTCAGAAACATCACATTACATCATACATCCTGTTGCCGCCAAGATGCCTTTTTTTTTTTTTGTTGTTGTGCGTGTTCATCAGAAGCTCCAATCGTGTGGCTTAAATGTTTCCAGCAGACTTTCAATGTTTCCATCCTTCAGTTTCAGTTGCTCTCGCTGCCTCTGTCGCTTTCACTCGTATCAGTTTGTCATAATGCTCCAGTGTTCGGTCTGTCAAATCATTTCTTTGTGTTTCAGTTTCCAGAATCTGGGTATTCAGTGTGTGAAGAAAAAGGATGTGGGAGAAGCCGTTTCCTGTCGGCTACAAACACAAAACAACCCCTTTAATAGTACGTAACTGATTGACACACATACGCTGATTAAAATGACATTTGTTCATACCCGAATCTGGATTATTTTAAATGAAGCCGCATGTGTCTGCGGTTAGTAATGAACACACAACACCCTCAAACCATCTCCATATAAGGTGTTTCCTGTACAGTCGTTGGTCACTCTGTAAAGTTGTGTATCAACTTAGAACATGACAGCAACATTCTCTAGTAAAGACAAGTGTGTCATTCTCAAAATCAGTTTAAACACAATAGATCTGGACTACAGGTTATAACACATTATTTAAGATACTCTTCAATAAGACTTATTGTAGGGTCACTTAGTTAATTTTCTATTAGGGCTGTCAATAAATTAAAATTAATTATCATGTAATAAGTAATTAGTTGATTAATAAATCAAATGAATTGCATATATAAATTAGGGCTGTCGATTTAACGCATTAATTCAGTGCAAAACGGTTCTTCGGACAGTTCGTTTCCATGAACCGGTTCAGAAAAACGATCATCATGCAATTTAACATTATCATGCAATGACATCTCTAGTACGTAATTCTAACATCCCAGAGTCCTGATTTTCACTCTCTAACATTTAAATAAAGCCATATGTAAACGCATATTGCTGATTATTATGTTTTATTCAATTAAGTTATAATAATAATTATGGCGTTTATTGTCATCAGTGTTTCATTCTGTGATCCTGCATGTCAAATACGACTGACAAATATTGATTACATCTCAGATAAGTTCCTACATTAAAGTTTTGCACCTAAAGCACCCAATACTGATGAATAAACTAGTCTTAACTCACCAGAAACCATGATTCAGCTTATAACAATTTAAAATATAATCTGCATGCACAATAGGCTACATCTCTCGACTGAGATCTTTTTGCATGTTTCAATTTAAAATATATTTAATAGAACTAGTCATAAGCATATTTCCTGTATGTTTTGTTTGTCATTAAAGAAACGTACATGTCGCCCCATGCTCATATCAGCAGCTGAGCTCGCTCATTCAGACTTCTCGTAATCTTCGGCAAACTTCAACGTTTCGTGGGATCGGCGTCATAATCAGATGAGTCCGCCCGTGAGATTGAGTCCGGATCTGATGTCATAGCGATTCCATTGGCTCATAATACTTTTAATGAGTATTATATTCACTGCCTGAGAAATCCTACAAAATCCTTTTACAATGTATTTCAACATAACTTTGTAAATACGACATTTAATGACTTTAAAAATCACGTTACATGTATATTACCACAGCTATAGATTGTGAATTTAAACATTTCTTGTTTTTCAGTTAGCTTACATTTGGCAAGCTATGTGCCATAGAATTACTGAACCACAATATTAAAAAATATTTCCCATATATTTACACACCTTACTATCGTATATGCACACCAGCAATTATGATGGAAAATAGTTGTGTCCTGAGCATGTTTGAGTACATTTAAGAACATTTAGCTAAAACCGACTTTCATAAAACTTATCTTTAATGCATTGTTTTTTTTTGTTTTTAATAAACATGTTCATTAATTATGTGAAGCCAGTCAAGTTATTGGGGACTCTATTTCTCGGGCGGACTCATTCGATTATGACGCCGGCTCATTCGGTTCTTTTTGAGTCGGACGCGACTTTCGATTCTGCCTGTAGTTTTGATTCCTTCGCTTCGAATGGGTTCTTTGGTTCAATAACCGGTGTAGTAACTCGTATGAGTCCAACTCTTTCATTTTGAACTCTGTGTCAGTCATCTGAAATTCAGTTTCTTGAAAATGTCCATCACAGTTAGCTATGCAATTAAGTCTAGAACACAAAAAAAATTTTTCCTCGCTTTTCTCCCCAATTTGGAATGCCCAATTCCCAATGTGCTCTAAGTCCTGTTGCCTCCGCTTCTGAGACAGTCAATCCGCGCATCTTACACGTGACTTAAGCGCATTACCGTGGAGACGTAGCGCGTGTGGAGGCTTCACGCTATTCTCCGCAGCATCCACGCACAACTCGCCACGCACCCCACCGAGAGCGAGAACCACATTATAGCGACCACAATGAGGTTACCCCATATGACTCTACCCACCCTAGCAAGCTGGCTGGAGTCACTCAGCACACCCTGGATTCGAACTCGCAACTCCAGGGGTGGTAGTCAGCATCTTTACTTGCTGAGATACCCAGGCCCCCAAACTAATATGTTATTAATAATTTGCATTAGTAACATCATCGAGTAAAAATGCCTACTTAAGGGTGTGTTCACACTTAGCAGGTTTGGTTAGATTAAAACGAACTCTGGTGTGATTGTTCTGTTAGTGCGGTTCATTTGAACAAGTG
The DNA here is from genome assembly GCF_019703515.2 of Myxocyprinus asiaticus. Classification (NCBI taxonomy): domain Eukaryota; kingdom Metazoa; phylum Chordata; class Actinopteri; order Cypriniformes; family Catostomidae; genus Myxocyprinus; species Myxocyprinus asiaticus. The sequence goes on along the minus strand of NC_059345.1, from coordinate 1,176,945 downwards.
TGAACGCTGCCATCTGAACCTTGGTGCGCACCAAACAAGTGGACCGAGACCGCCTGAATAGTGGGTTTTGGTCCACTTCCAAACAAATGCTGTTGCGGTTCGATTGATATATAAACGCAGCGTGGACCAAAGACATCTAAATGGATCAATAACAGGAAGTAATTTGCCTAATACTGACCTCAAGCATACCTGGTTCTTCTCATCATAGGAGCTATGTTGCCCATTACAGTTCGGTACAGGTGTCGGAACCACCATCAGCCGTCCTTGCAGCATATCTTCATTTGTGTGTGCAACGGAGGAATTCCTGGCACTGATTTTGAAAATATGACTGATCATGCAAAAACACTGTCTTTTATTTAAGGATAGTGATCATATGAAGCCATTTATTATCACATAGTTGTTTGGCTCCTTTTTAAATCATAATGGTAACAGAAATCACCCAAATGGCCCTGATCAATAATTTACACACCCTTGAATGTTTGGCCTTGTTACAGACACACAAGGTGACACACACAGGTTTAAATGGCAATTAAAGATTAATTTCCCACACCTGTGGCTTTTTAAATTGCAATTAGTGTCTGTGTATAAATAGTCAATGAGTTTGTTAGCTCTCACGTGGATGCACTGAGCAGGCTAGATACTGAGCCATGGGGAGCAGAAAAGAACTGTCAAAAGACCTGCGTAACAAGGTAATGGAACTTTATAAAGATGGAAAAGGATATAAAAATAAATCCAAAGCCTTGAAAATGCCAGTCAGTACTGTTCAATCACTTATTAAGAAGTGGAAAATTCGGGGATCTCTTGATACCAAGCCAAGGTCAGGTAGACCAAGAAAGATTTCAGCCACAACTGCCAGAAGAATTGTTCAGGATACAAAGAAAAACCCACAGGTAACCTCAGGAGAAATACAGGCTGCTCTGGAAAAAGATACGACGATACTTGCTCAAAAATGAGCTGAATGGTCGAGTTGCCAGAAAGAAGTCTTTACTGCGCCAATGCCACAAAAAAGCCCGGTTACAATATGCCCGACAACACCTTGACACACCTCACAGCTTCTGACACACTGTAATTTGGAGTGACGAGACCAAAATAGAGCTTTATGGTCACAAACATAAGCGCTATGTTTGGAGAGGGGTCAACAAGGTCTATAGTGAAAAGAATACCATCCCCACTGTGAAGCATGGTGGTGGCTCACTTTTGTTTTGGGGGTGTGTGAGCTCTAAAGACACGGGGAATCTTGTGAAAATTGATGGCAAGATGAATGCAGCATGTTATCAGAAAATACTGGCAGACAATTTGCATTCTTCTGCACGAAAGCTGCACATGGGACGCTCTTGGACTTTCCAGCATGACAATGACCCTAAGCACAAGGCCAAGTTGACCCTCCAGTGTTACAGCAGAAAAAGGTGAAGGTTCTGGAGTGGCCATCACAGTCTCCTGACCTTAATATCATCGAGCCACTCTGGGGAGATCTCAAACGTGCGGTTCATGCAAGACGACCAAAGACTTTGCATGACCTGGAGGCATTTTGCCAAGACGAATGGGCAGCTATACCACCTGCAAGAATTTGGGGCCTCATAGACAACTATTACAAAAGACTGCACGCTGTCATTGATACTAAAGGGGGCAATACACAGTATTAAGAACTAAGGGTATGCAGACTTTTGGACAGGGGTCATTTCATTTTTTTCTTTGTTGCCATGTTTTGTTTTATGATTGTGCCATTCTGTTATAACCTACAGTTGAATATGAATCCCATAAGAAATAAAAGAAATGTGTTTTGCCTGCTCACTCATGTTTTCTTTAAAAATGGTACATATATTACCAATTCTCCAAGGGTATGCAAACGTTTGAGCACAACTGTGTGTGTGTGTGTGTGTGTGTGTGTGTGTGTGTGTGTGTGTGTGTGTGTGTGTGTGTGTGTGTGTGTATATATATATATATATATATATATATATATATATATATATATATACATAAATCCAACGAGCACATTTAGCCTAGCAGCCAGCATTGTTTTGGATGTTCGGTAAGTTCCGTCGCAAAATATATGTCATAAAAGCTGTAGCTGTCCAGTCAGGTTGTGACCTTATCCTTATGCCTTTTGTTTTGTAGCTTTAGTTTCGGTGTTACAAATGCCAGTGTGAACGCTAAGTGAACCGGGACTAAATGTATCATTTTCATTTTTGGTGAACACACCCTAAGTCTCAAGACCTTCATTTGCAAATATGTTTTTATAATTCAAAAATAACACGGAAACAAACATCTGTAGGTTTCTAAATGTTTTATTCGGCTACTGCCATTACCATCTCAACACACAGCAAGTCCTCAGTAATTCTCTGCGGACCAGCTCATTCGGTTCTTTTTGAGTCGGACAGTTCGACGTGCTGCGTAGCCAGTACATGTACTTCAGCTATGTGTCTTGTGTCATCAATCTGGAACTAAATTTCAATTCGATGTTGTGAACCAGCTCGACCGGTTACTTGCTGAGAATCGGCTCAGAAGAACGATTCGTTCAAGAATCGGACATCACTAGAACAAACCACACTTGCAGACAGCACAACACAAGGACACATTCTTGCGTACAATGGAGCACAAATACGAACACAGGGGTCTCAATACATGTTTTTCTAAGTTTCAAACTACGTTTAACTTGACACAGCAACCTAAAAACGGTATGTTTATGATGCGACACAAAGTGAGACGCTCCAAAAGCCTGAAAACATTGACACGTCCATAGAAAAGACCAGGCTGATGGATGAATTCAGTTTTAAAATGGATTACTGTCGACTGTAGGCCAATAATCCAAGTCTTGTGTTCAGTAATATGGAAATAAATAATATATTGACTTCTAAAGCCACTTTTTGTATTGTCTTAACAATGCTTTCCTCGTCTGACACAATGTAATGCATTTGAATTATCTGAATTATTATTTTTTATAATATATTTTATTTGTATTTATTTAAATATAACTATTTATAATTATTTCATCATTATATATTAAATTATAGTTATTTGAGGGGCTTTCTCTGCAAATATTTGTACATGCGATTAAATGCAATTAATTCGATTAAAAGTTTTAATCGATTGACAGCCGTAATATATTTTCTGAGAAAGGCCCTCAAAGAATAATTCAACATTTAATGATTAAATAACTATAAATAGTTATATTTAAATAAAAAGAAAAAATTCAGATAATTCAAATGCATTACATTATTGTGGCAGATGAGGAAAGCATTAAGGCAATACAAAAAGTGGCTTTAGAAGTCAATTTTATTTATTTCCATATTATTGAACATAAGCCAATCATTGGCCTACAGTTCACAGCAATCAGTTTTACAACTGAATTTGTCAATCTGTCCGAGATAAATTAATTATTATTATTAAAAGAGCTTTTCTAAGGACACGTCAATTTACATGTCTTCATTGATCTAGATAAAATTGAAAACGTTTTCAAAAGGCTCTCCGTCCGCATTGTGAAAACACTTAAATCCCTTTACTGCGCAAGCGGAAAAACAAACATAAGAAACGTGGCTCTGTGTCATTTCTGTATACGTGCACGTCCTCCACAGTGATAGTGACAACAGAACACAACACAGCTGCACACAAAACAGAGAACAGAACTTACTAAACATGTCTGAAGAGTTTGTAGTGGAAGAATTGATGCATTTCTATGCCCAGCCTTATTTTTTTGAACAGAGTATTCGGAAATCAAACAGAAACATAGTGGAGCTACAGGCAGCCACAGTCACACCGTGTCCTAACCTGACAGCAAACAACACATGATAAAAAGCTTATTTTCTATGGTAATAAGAGTTTTTGTCCTAACCAGCAATGACGAGCGTTGGTACATTCTATCGATCGCTTGTTTTCTATTTTCAGCATCACGCGGATAACTCCATCCACTGTGAACCGGCACAGGTCCAAAAACTTTCAAAAAAACAAGGCTGGGCATAGAAATGCATCAATTCTACTACAAACTCTTCAGACGTGTTTAGTTAGTTCTGTTCTCTGTTTTGTGTGCAGCTGTGTTGTGTTCTGTTGTCACTATCGCTGTGGAAGACCTGTTTTTAGATAAACAATACAAGGTTTTCTCTTGAACACCCCAATGTTGCGAGGAGGCTGCATGAACTGTTGCTCTCGTGCCCTATCATGAACACCCACAGGAGATCAATGGTCAGTGAACATTTTCACTAAATGATACATATTTTGGGTGAACTATCCCTTTAACACCGCTGTCAAACAACAACGCCACTCCAACATGGGCCGCCATCTTGATTGTTTTGGGTTAAGTGGATCACATGAGTGCGTCTCATGACAAAAAACACATCGTTTTTGAATATCTCCATTTTCCCCGTTCACACTACAACGTGAAGATGCCATTTTCAAATGTATCCACTATTTGACAGAAACACAGTCTCAGGACGGAAAGCCGAAACATCTAAATTAATGTGTTTTCAAACTAAGATGTAATCGTGTGGACGTGGCCTTAGACTTACGGTTTCAAGTGTAAGTGTGGTTTGTTCTCTGTATAAGCCGAGCATTGCTTAAACAGTTGGCGTTTTGCTTACTGCCCCCTGCTGAAACAGGTGGTACTTCAAGCTTGAATTGCTCAGGTAATATTCCTTATTACGGTCCAGAGAAATCATTAATTACATAAATTTTTTAACGTGTTATTTTTTTATATAATTAAAAGCACTGAATTAACGCGTTAAAACAGCAGCCCTGAATTGTATACGTTTCTAAGGCTAACAGGATTCTATAATTTTTGTGCATTTGCACTTTGAGTTGTAAATTTATAATACATTTAAGTGAATTTATTGATGAATCTCGACTGGGTCGGTGGGCAGGTACGTTTACATGCGTACACAAGTTATTGAATGAGACCCAACATTCATGAAGATTTATTTTAATATTTCTGTCTGTATCGGTGTTCACGATCCGCTCTGTTCTGTTCTAGTTCCTGAAGCGAAGATCTGGGAGGAGGAATACGATCTGAACGCCGTGCGTCTGTGTTTCCAGGTGTCAATCACTCTACAGAGCGGCGAGCTGTTTTCTCTGGAGCCTGTTGTGTCTCAGCCCATCTATGACAACAGTGAGGCAACACTTTCACACATCAATCCTGGTTACATAATCCTGATATGAAATGTACCACATCTGCCACATATTACACATGCAATGACTTTCTGTCTTTTAAGGTGACAGTATTAAACTTATGGATACAACAGTACGTTTATACAAAATTCAAGGATCAAACTAGAAACAAGTTTATGTGACTAGATCGAAAACATTTAACTAAGGCGTCTATTTCCATACAAAAACAACACAACTTTCACGCTACTGAATAATGAACATAACTGTACTTGTCTCCTTTTATCTCATCTGTGTCTCATCAGGAGCTCCAAACACTGCTGAACTGAAGATCTGCCGCGTGAACAGAAACTCCGGCAGCTGTCGAGGAGGAGACGAGATCTTTTTACTGTGTGATAAAGTGCAGAAAGGTGAGTGTGCGAGAGAGTGCGAGTTTTAGTGGGTTGAGAGAGTGTGCGTGCGCGGGTTGAGAGAGTGTGCGTGCGCAGGTTGAGAGAGAGTGCGTGCGCGGGTTGAGAGAGAGTGAGTTTTAGCGGGTTGAGAGAGAGTGCGTGCGCGGGTTGAGAGAGAATGCGAGTTTTAGTGGGTTGAGTGCGTGCGTGCGCGGGTTGAGAGAGAGGGCGTGCGCGGGTTGAGAGAGAGCGCGAGTTTTAGTGGGTTGAGTGCGTGCGTGCGCGGGTTGAGAGAGAGAGCGCGTGCGGGGGTTGAGAGAGAGCGCGTGCGCGGGTTGAGAGAGAGTGCGAGTTTTAGTGGGTTGAGAGAGAGTGCGAGTTTTAGTGGGTTGAGAGAGAGTGCGTGCGCGGGTTGAGAGAGAGTGCGAGTTTTAGTGGGTTGAGAGAGTGCGTGCGCGGGTTGAGAGAGAGTGCGAGTTTTAGTGGGTTGAGTGCGTGCGTGCGCGGGTTGAGAGAGAGTGCGAGTTTTAGTGGGTTGAGTGCGTGCGCGCGCGGGTTGAGAGAGAGTGCGAGTTTTAGTGGGTTGAGGGAGTGCGTGCGCGGGTTGAGAGAGAGTGTAAGTTTTAGCGGGTTGAGAGAGAGTGCGTGCGCGGGTTGAGAGAGAGTGTAAGTTTTAGCGGGTTGAGAGAGAGAGCGCGTGCGGGGGTTGAGAGAGAGAGCGCGTGCGGGGGTTGAGAGAGAGAGCGCGTGCGGGGGTTGAGAGAGAGTGCGAGTTTTAGTGGGTTGAGTGCGTGCGTGCGCGGGTTGAGAGAGAGTGCGAGTTTTAGTGGGTTGAGGGAGTGCGTGCGCGGGTTGAGAGAGAGTGTAAGTTTTAGCGGGTTGAGAGAGAGTGCGTGCGCGGGTTGAGAGAGAGTGTAAGTTTTAGCGGGTTGAGAGAGAGAGCGCGTGCGGGGGTTGAGAGAGAGAGCGCGTGCGGGGGTTGAGAGAGAGTGCGAGTTTTAGTGGGTTGAGTGCGTGCGTGCGCGGGTTGAGAGAGAGTGCGAGTTTTAGTGGGTTGAGTGCGTGCGTGCGCGGGTTGAGAGAGAGTGCGAGTTTTAGTGGGTTGAGAGAGTGCGTGCGCGGGTTGAGAGAGAGTGTAAGTTTTAGCGGGTTGAGAGAGAGTGCGTGCGCGGGTTGAGAGAGAGTGCGTGCGCGGGTTGAGAGAGAGTGCGTGCGCGGGTTGAGAGAGAGTGTAAGTTTTAGCGGGTTGAGAGAGAGAGCGCGTGCGGGGGTTGAGAGAGAGAGCGCGTGCGGGGGTTGAGAGAGAGCGCGTGCGGGGGTTGAGAGAGCGCGCGTGCGCGGGTTGAGAGAGAGTGCGAGTTTTAGTGGGTTGAGAGAGAGTGCGAGTTTTAGTGGGTTGAGTGCGTGCGTGCGCGGGTTGAGAGAGAGCGCGTGCGCGGGTTGAGAGAGAGCGCGTGCGCGGGTTGAGAGAGAGTGCGAGTTTTAGTGGGTTGAGAGAGAGCGCGTGCGCGGGTTGAGAGAGAGTGCGAGTTTTAGTGGGTTGAGAGAGAGCGCGTGCGTGGGTTGAGAGAGAGTGCGAGTTTTAGTGGGTTGAGAGAGAGTGCGAGTTTTAGTGGGTTGAGAGAGTGCGAGTTTTAGTGGGTTGAGAGAGTGCGAGTTTTAGTGGGTTGAGAGAGAGCGCGTGCGCGGGTTGAGAGAGAGTGTAAGTTTTAGCGGGTTGAGAGAGAGCGCGTGCGGGGGTTGAGAGAGAGTGCGAGTTTTAGTGGGTTGAGAGAGAGTGCGAGTTTTAGTGGGTTGAGAGAGTGCGAGTTTTAGTGGGTTGAGAGAGTGCGAGTTTTAGTGGGTTGAGAGAGAGCGCGTGCGCGGGTTGAGAGAGAGTGTAAGTTTTAGCGGGTTGAGAGAGAGCGCGTGCGGGGGTTGAGAGAGAGTGCGAGTTTTAGCGGGTTGAGAGAGAGCGCGTGCGGGGGTTGAGAGAGAGTGCGAGTTTTAGCGGGTTGAGAGAGAGCGCGTGCGGGGGTTGAGAGAGAGTGCGAGTTTTAGCGGGTTGAGAGAGAGCGCGTGCGGGGGTTGAGAGAGAGTGCGAGTTTTAGCGGGTTGAGAGAGAGCGCGTGCGCGGGTTGAGAGAGAGTGCGAGTTTTAGTGGGTTGAGAGAGAGCGCGTGCGCGGGTTGAGAGAGAGTGCGAGTTTTAGTGGGTTGAGAGAGATTGCGTGCGCGGGTTGAGAGAGAGTGCGAGTTTTAGTGGGTTGAGAGAGAGTGCGAGTTTTAGTGGGTTGAGAGAGATTGCGTGCGCGGGTTGAGAGAGAGTGCGAGTTTTAGTGGGTTGAGAGAGAGTGCGAGTTTTAGTGGGTTGAGAGAGATTGCGTGCGCGGGTTGAGAGAGAGTGCGAGTTTTAGTGGGTTGAGAGAGAGCGCGTGCGCGGGTTGAGAGAGAGTGCGAGTTTTAGTGGGTTGAGAGAGAGTGCGTGCGCGGGTTGAGAGAGAGTGCGAGTTTTAGTGGGTTGAGAGAGTGTAAGTTTTAGCGGGTTGAGAGAGAGTGTAAGTTTTAGCAGGTTGAGAGAGAGCGCGTGCGCGGGTTGAGAGAGAGCGTGTGCGTGCGAGCGTGTGCATGCGAGCGTGTGTGCGACTGTGTGCGTTAATCAGTAAAAACACATTTGTTTCCCCACTATATCTTTTTCTTTTTCAGTTTATTTTTTGTAATTGGCAAATATTTTTTTTGTAACTACAATATAGTTCTATTTGTAAATGCATTATGTATCATGAACTTACAATGAACAGTATATTTTTACAACACTAATCTGGGTTAATGTTAATTTATCAAAATACATATTCATGGTTATTTCATAATTCATAAATTATATTAACATAACCTTAAATTAAAACAATTTATTAGTATGGTTTTTTTATTTGTAAATTACAGTCACCAAGATTGTGCTTATAACGTATTGTTCATTTTTAATGTTAATTAAGGTAGTTAACTGGTAAAACTTTACAGTAAAATTATATTTGTTCATTATTATTAACATGAACTAAAAATAAAAAATACTTTTTCAGCAATTACTAATTTTGGTTAATGTTAATTTTAACATTTACTAATAATTTTTTAATCAAAAGATGTATTTGTTTACATTAGTTAATGCATTATGAGCTAACTTGAACAAACAATGAAAAATGATATTTTTATAAACATTAAGATTTTAAAATACTGTAAATATATTGTTCATTGTTAGTTCATGTTAATGTTAACAAATACACCCTTATTGTAAAGTGTTACTGTTTTTCTCTTGTTTTAAGCATAACTCTCTCTAAGTTTTATTAGATTTATGATTAAAACAAGAAAAAAAAGTTTCCTGGTTTAAAGAACATTTATATATATCTACTGGAAAAACAAGATGACAGAAATATTGAGCAAAAAATGTTTTGTATACACTATAAAATTGGGATAGATCAGTTCGTCAGTCAAACTCCTGTGCTCTTCTCTTCAGAGGACATTGAGGTGCGGTTTTTCCGTGACTCGTGGGAAAGTAAGGGCTTGTTCTCGCAGGCAGACGTTCACAGGCAGGTGGCCATCGTGTTCCGCACCCCGCCGTACCACGACACCAACCTGACGGAACCAGTGCGCGTGAAAATGCAACTGCGCAGACCGTCTGACCGAGAGGTCAGTGAGCCCATGGACTTCCAGTACCTGCCCTCCGACCCCGGTGATTATATTTATTGCTTTATTTATTTAATAGCTGTTGCATTCAAAGCTTAATATCATGTCAGTTTTTAAAAACTATTGTGGTTCTGTTGTGGACTGATATTATGTGCTTTTATAAATGTAAGTGTTGTTTTATTTGTTTTTAAATGCACAGATGAGCATAGATTAATAGAGAAAAGGAAGAGAACTGAAGGAATGCTGCAGAACCTCAAACTGACCGGCATCATCACAGGTGTGCATCAATTAACTTGCATATCACGTGCATTTATGGCCATATTACATGTTATTTTAAGTCACCGCTATAACGGATTGATAAATCAGGCTGTTTTATAGTGAGTGTGTATGTTTTGTGTGCAGGGTCTTCAGTGCCTACAGACAGAAGGCCGTTTAATACGGCTAAAAGAATTCTGCCCATCTCTAAACCCACAGCTGCATCAAATCTGACAACAGGTAACTTTAGTTCAATTACATACAGTATATATGTGCCAGTCCTTATTGATAAGAGCCATAATTCGGTGTGTTTCCCCTTTCATTTGTTTATTTTATTTACTCACACTCATGTCATTCCAAACCTGCATGCTGTTATGTTTTTTACGGAACACAAAAGGAGAATTTTTGGAGAGTCTTTACGCATCGCTCTTCCGGCTTTCAAACTCCAAAAGAGACCCAAAAAATTACTCGTGGGCTGTATTACAAGTCTTCTGAAGATGTTAGGCTTTCAAATGAAACTTCAAAATTTCAATATTCATTGAATTTAAGATTTAAAAATGCAAATTTGAACGCTAAATCTGTGCATTCGAACACTGAATGTGTGCCAAACACTGACGATGACGTCACATAAAAAAACGGCTAGATGCAGCGCTAGAGTCTAGGTGTCTTGAGACATGTTATTAACCCTTTAAGCTCGGATGAAAAAAATAATAATAGTCAAAATATTAATACTAATAAATGGGTATCGTTTGAAAGCTTAGAAGCTCTACTTTCAATGCATGTAGACATTATGACCAAAACTGAACAAGTGCTTTGAAAATTTGCAGAAAAATCAGAAGTGTTCTTTTTTTCATTATTATTATTATTATTATTATTATTGCAATCAGTAAAAACATCAAACTCATCAAATAGTCATGTGTCATATGTTGCTGGAAAGCTCTCAAAGAGTAGAATACAACCAGTTGTTTTACTCACAGATAAAAATATAGCGAGTAATAGCTAAGAATATGTCTTTGACAGTTATGTTGGTGTTGCTTATATGCTGCGTTTTTTCTTATAACTTCACAAAAAATAAACGGAACATAAATTATCACATAGAATTACTTAGAGGAGGTGATTATCTTTCAAACGAGTCCACACACAAGATAATCAGATGTATAGATCATTAGATAATCCATATGAAGCACAATGTTACATATGACCACCAGGAGATGGCGCCAAATACATGACACAGACTCAATGATGACTCAAATGACACAGAATGAAACTCATTCTGTGAACTCTCATTACTAAAATCATGTCTGCATGCTATGCAAACCTTTAGTCATTGTTGTGTTTGCATGTGTAATTAGTTCTTATATATAATTATGTTTTATTTGTTTGGAGAGGCTTTTAGACACTATGATAAATTATATTTGTTGTATCAACACAAAATAAAACCTTATTAAGAGATATATAATGTCAAATAAGAAACATAAGAAAAAAAGTATTTTGTGATTTTTTTTTTTTTTCAGCAGTTTCTTAGGCTGAGAGTCTCAGAATATGTTATAATCTACATCATTATTTTGTTTTTTTAAGTTTTCTTTACAGTGATACCAAACACTTGACCCTCGTTCCCACCCCCACCCCCAGTTATAAGCCTTTAATTTTGGGTATGCCACTAAAACAGGAAATATTTATAAACTCCATCAGAGCTTAAAGGTTGAAGTTGTTTTTAACTTGACACGACATCTACAAAATGGATAAAGACGTCCATTTAGTGCATGTTTACAGAAAAACTAATGGAAAACTGTGGATGGATGCAAAAGCGTTTTCTGTGAACAGCTCCTTAAATGGAGGTCTTTGGCCATTGTATTTGGCCAATAGTATAACACTATATAGTATAATGCTATATGGTTTATATGTACTCATTGCGCCCTCTTGAGGACTATGCAGACAACATCCATTTAAACATCCGGTGACTTTAAAATTCAAATTTTGCTAATATTAAATGTTTAATATATTTAATTTCTCAGCCCGTTGACAGCCCTAGAAGACCATAGCTTTGTAACACACTGACCGAAATGTTGGTGTTCTTTTGCTATAACTCTCAGATCTCACTCTCCATTCCACAAATTTATGCTGATGGTCTCATTTGGTGAAAAAACACACAAGAACCAATGCCGTTTGGTGTCAGTGACGTCAAACTTGGCGTGATGCATCAAGGCGTTATTTTTTTATCTGGATGCAAATGAGAACGAGATTTAATAGGCTATCCGGAGGGGAAGAACATACATCAGTCACTTGGTCAGTTTGGGTCTGTTCCTCACAAAAAGCTATTGTGATACATTTAAAGTGCAATAGGTGTTTTTTCATACAATTGTGTAGCTAGTACCTAGGGCTTGGCGATCAAACGGTATCGATATTTATCAGAAAAAATTAATTTGATTTCAATTATATCTTCGATGTATTTTCAATATTTAGCCTACGTTCTACATTTGGACGATCAGATCAGGTACATCTTGCTAAAAACACAAGCAGTTCGGCAAAGTTTTACACACAACTAGCTCACTGAATCACAGGCATGAAATCAGCCTGTTAGGAAGTATTAGCAGGCTAGCGGCTACATAACCCTGATGTCGTGGAAACCGGTAATGAGGCTCGGTAGCCGCTAGCTAGCTATCTGGCTAACATGACATCGTTGTGTACTGAACAAGACAGCACTGACGGGGCCTGGGTAGCTCAGTGGTAAAATACGCTGGCTACCACCCCTGGAGTTCGCTAGTTTGCTAGTTCGAATCCCAGGGCGTGCTGAGTGACTCCAGCCAGGTCTCGTAAGCAACCAAAATTGGCCCGGTTGCTAGGGAGGGTAGAATCATATGGGGTAACCTCCACGTGGTCACTATAATGTGGTTCGTTCTCAGTGAGGTGTGTGGTGAATTGAGCGTGGTTGCCGCGGTGGATGGCGTGAAGCCTCCACACGCGCTATGTCTCCGTGGCAACGCGCTCAACAAGCCACGTGATAAGATGCGCGGGTTGACCGTCTCGGACGCGGTGGCAACTGGGATTCGTCCTCCACCACCCGGACTGAGGCGAATCACTATGCGACCACGAGGACTTGGAGCGCATTGGGAATTGGGCATTCCAAATTCGGAGAAAAAGGGGAAAAATCCCCCCCCCCCCCAAAAAAAAAGACAGAACTGACAATGCAGTACAGATATCGACTGAACACAACAACAACTCCAACATCAGCACCATTTCAGTTTATTTATGTTCTATTTAGTTAAATGTTTTTTCATGATCCAAAGCGCTGTCACGGGCAAGAAAGAGTTTCTTGTGATGTATATTGGCAGTTGGCATTCCAGCTTTTGGTGCATTACCACCACCTACTGAGCTGGAGCGTCACAAGGAAGTCTTTCAGTGGAGTCAAACATCTGCTGAAGATGATGAAATATGCTAAATTTCGTCAAAAAGAAGTCACACACACCTTATGTAGGATTAAATCCTAAACTGAGTCTACTTTAAAGGTAGCTAGTCCTCCTTAGTTTACTTGTAAACGAACAAGTTATGTTAACATTCATTATTGAGGTCTAAAAAACATGTGGAATGCATTTCCTTCCCCCATTAATGGTATGAAATGTATATCGTAATAAATATCAGTATCAAACGATATGAGAAAACATATTTGTGATAGTATTTTTGGCCATATCGCCCAGCCCTACTAGTACCTGAACTAAAATCCTTTTATTTTCTTGCAGTCTTATTTTCAATCTACATTGTTAAATGTAAGGATCATAAAAACCTAACTTGATGAGATGTTCAATATTTTTTTGTACTTTTTGTTTCTGGTAGACGTTTCAAACTTGCGCAGAATTTTTTCTTCTGCAGAGTAGCGTCTGTCCAGCTAACCACTGTTATTAAGGCCAGGGTATACTTGTTTTTCCACGTTTTGGATCGCGCCCGGGTGACCGTGTTGACTGCAAGTAAATATGAACGCATTAGATGCTTGTGCACTATTGTGATTTGTGATGCTCTTTTAGTACAGTCAATGGCCAGCGCATACGCCAACGATGCTCACTAATGAGGGCTGCGTCTGCGAGTCTCAGTACTTTTCCCATGGTAACTTTCTAGATGAGAACTCTTACGAGGAATGGAACAACCGTAGAGACTATCGAACATTTTTCTTGTGACTTCCTTGAGATTCTCAAAGCTATTTGCGTGTTATACGTGATTGGTCAAACACATATAACATGCTGCAGCACCTTTACACCCCAAAAGTACCTACCCTGGAGTAGGAGCTAAAAATGTCCCCTAAAATGGCTTCAAGGAACTATAGTTCCTCAGGTGTGACAGCGACAAAAAGTACATATCCATGGAAAAGTACCTAAAAAGGGCTTCATGTGAACCCTTAACTAGTTCCAGGACCTATGAAAACTTCCAGCGGTGAAACAATTCCTTTTTTAATCACTATTTACTGTTAGAGCTGTGTAAAAATTCGTCAAAAGTTTTCCTTGTGTTCCACATAAGAAACCGTTTGGTCATACACGTTTGGCGAGTAAATAATGACATCAATTTCATTTTTGAGTGAACTTTTACTTCTGTTTTCCTTCACACTCTGTGTTTTTCTTTCAGTTCCTGCTGCATATCCAGGTCAATCAGTTAAGCTGTCGTCCTCTCACTTCAATCCAGCACCTGGTCAGCTCTTCACCCAGCAAACACAGAATTTACTCAAAGTGGAGCCGTCCACATCTACTAGTGAAACTTGGAAGTTCCTCAACAGCCTGACCATGGACCCTCAACCCAAAGCTGTGGCCTTCCCAAGTCAAGCCTCTGCTTCTGCCCCACTTCCCCAAGACTTCCCCACTGTTAACCTGTCTGATCTGCATGACTTTCCATTTAACACCTTCACCGCAAGACCACAGGATCCTGTCAACACCGGAACTGGAGTGGAGGCCGTCGGGAGCTCCAGTGCAGTCACCCAAGACAACCAAAACCCATTTGGCGCTGGAGCCTTCAGAGTTGACGCTTCCCTACCTGAAGATGATCTTCCAGAGATGAGCTTCCCAAGTTTCCCTGATCCGCAAGGCTCTGACGTTGACAACATTAACATCGATGACTTCCAGGCACTGCTAGGACAGAGTGGACTTCCTGGAGAAACGGGACTCGGTGCGATGGGGAATTCCTTAATCGGGAAGTCTGCGTGCCAGATCACCACGACAAATGCGGCTGGTGACGTGCTAGAGCAGTCGGCCAATCACATGGGGAACAACTCCACCTGGATGACTTTCCCGCCAAGCATCGCCAACTTGTTACAAAACGAGAACATGATGGACAGCCCATCGGCCCCGCCCTCTGCATCTGCTGTTCTCGATGACCTTGAAATGCTGAATTCGATGGATGAGGACCGCCTCATGTCCATCTTCACCAGCAACAACCAAAGCTTCTTGTCTGGACACCCGACCTAACCATTTTTTTTTACAAGTACCTTATTGAGACTGACAACTTGTGTTCAAATTAACCTTAAATGGAAGACTGTAGATAAAAACTGGGGTTGTCTTCTCTTACTTTTAATAGACTTTCATGTACAGATGAATCTTACTTGTTGGAATCCGTGGGGCGAGGTGAAGGAAACCATTTGAAGATGTTGTAGACTGATCAATCAGTATACAATAGTGGGTGGTGGTTTTGAATCATAAAATATCTATTTTCTGTTATATATCTTACCTTGTGGGGCAAAAGCAGGCTAGCCAGCTTTAAAATGAATAAACCTCTATACATCGACTCCTAAAGCCTGAATACGACGGTTGTGTAAACAAAGCTAATCACTGACCAGAAATTTCAGCATTATTGCCAAGTAACTACTAAAAACTTATGAGTTTATTTGAATAACCAATATTGAGCTATAGGTCATTGCAGATCTTTAGAGAATCTTAAGCCACGTACAGAGCTCCATTTTTAGTTTCCTACCATAATCGTTTTCCAAAGTATGTGATAATGGAGAGTAGGGCTGGGTAAAAATATTGATTTTCTGATTAATCGTGATCTTCATTTGAAAAGTTCCAAGATCAGCCCTCTACAATGGAGTCAATCACTTGCATATGCGACCAAATGTCATGTTACGCGTCTATAAATGTCTGCGATTCTCCACTGGCTGGTAAATGTTGATATTTCACTTAGCAGTGATTGAGTAGTATAGTGGTGAAGAAGTTAAGCAGCGAGATCTTTTCACTGAGAGTAAAGGTTTGGTTTGACTCATTCTGTGTAATGTCAAAATGAATCAGTACCCAGCGTTTTCCAAGCAACACTCCGTTTTGGTGGAGGAAAGTGCCTTTCTGGTGTGGAAGAGAGGCATAAACTTAGCGAAATCAATGTGTTTTGTAAGGGATAATGTACAGTCAGCTGATTGTTATCGCAAAATAAACCTAACTGGTGATCATCTTGTTTCAGCCTGAAGGGATTTCTTTTGAGATAACAATCGTCTGACTGCTCATTATCCGGCTTATTACACGGCTACTTGGCAAAAAAGTAAATAAATGGACGTGTAACATTGATTTGAGTTGAAATTATTGTATTAGCTTGCTTATAGAGATTGCACAGTGATTCGAGAAGTAGGAAAGTTAGGTCGCAATACCCGACCTGATACGTGAATGTCCAGTTGTTACTGAGAAATATCAGACCGCTAGATAGCACCATTGACCAATCAGAATCCAGTATTCCAGAGTGCCATGTAATAACAGAAGAAAACGTACTGGGCTGGAAGTGACCTTAGGCAAGGGATTCTTGATGAGGTCCGGGAATATTCAAATAATTTAGAAAAAAATTAAATTTAAAGGAATATACTAGGGTTCAGTGCAAGTTGAGCTCAATTGACAGAATTTGGGACATAATGATGATTACCACAAAAATGAATTAATTTCCTGGTCTCAGCTTGGATTGGCCTTTTTTTAGCATTTGATCAAGGCCTTAGTGCCACTCCATTTTTGTTGTGTTTATTGGACGTCACAGGTTTGTCGTTTTATGTACTTTGCTTTTTTCTGGTGATCCGTTACGAACTTTATGCTCCAGTTATAATCTGACAATATTTGGCGGTTTTTGTTAAGACTACCACTGACAGAAGACTTTTTGGTTGTATTTGTTGTATACTGACATCTACGCAACAGTGTAGTCATCAGTGCCAACAGTGTGCTGTGCGAAAGGGAATGGACACAACCTAAAGAACTGTGTGTTTTAAGTTTTATTGTTGAATTCTGTCATGTTTTAAGATTTGTACATTTACGATAAACAATCTTATTGCAATTAGGAAATGTGTGAAACGTGTTTCCATTGTAAAGATAGATGCAGAAAATATTAATGACAGGTCATGGGTAATGCAGTATCAGTCACCAAGTTAGTACTTCAGTTATTGAACTGTTGTATGTCTTGCAATAATAATGCTGAAGCTCTATATGGGGGGGGGGGGGGGTCTCATAAAAAACTGTCAAGAACATATCCAGGTTTTTTCACCCAAAAATCGAAAGATAATAAATAAAAAACTATAGTTTGCATAAATAAAATGAAGCCTATTATTAGGAGTTTAATCTGTGCTGATTGTAATTTTAAAAAAAAGTTAATTTAAAGCAGTAATTACAGTCGAAGACTAATTTCAAGTTGCAGTAATGAGAATTGGGTGACAATGTGCTTTTGATTTTGGGGTGAAACATAGAGCCCCTTGGAGTATTGGGAGGGAATTTATTTTCTGAAATAGTTTTGGGTTTCCTCGCAATAGCTTTAACCATATTATGAAAATTAACCATTGTTTACAACTATAACCATTAGTGAACTATGGTACTTGTAGTAAAACCATAATAACCACAAAATGTACCATTGTTTTATTACAGAACCCTTATTTTAACCATGATGTCAGTGGTAAAACCATAGTAATAATACAGAGCATAATCATTCTGCCAAAAATCATGTTCAGTTTTACAATAGTAACACCATGTTTTAAAAAAAACATTGTTCTTATCATCAATGGTTACTGCGGGTTTACTTTTTGCAGGTTAATTTTTATAAAGGCATGTTTTTTTGGTGGAAAACATGGTTTTGAAAACCATACATGTACCACAAATTAACAATGGTGTTACTATAGTAAAACTGTAGTAACCCTTTTTTTATGTAGTAAATTATTTCTTTTTAATTGGTTTTCCTATGTTATTTCTGTGGTTTTTCTATGAATATCATGGTTATTGTAGTAAAATGGTTCATTTTCATTTTAGGGATAAAGGCATTGTGAGGAAACGCAGAACTATTTCAGAAAATAATTTTGTGAGATTTAAACACATTTTGTTTGTATGCTATTAATTACATACTTGCTAGTATAGTAAACGTGTGCTTGTTATACATCACAAACATGTTATTTGCTCCGTAAACTCTTTAAGTGCTTTAAGCTGAAATTGGTTACATGTAGTGATAGTTTGCAACTCGCAAAGAAAATATGGTTTTAACTGAAGTGTTCAATCAATCTTCATAATATTGTACTACTTAATCCAAATATCATCCTAAAAGTTTGTCTGTGTTTTGTGGCCTTATTACAGTTAAATACAATTCAGTCTCCTTTTTTGACACGTTATTTCAGATAAAACTATATGTGGGAATATTGTACAAATTAAATATACTTTTGTACAATACTAGAGATGTAATAAATGATATTATCTGTTCAAAGAAATTGAAAAATTGTGCTTCAATCCAACAAAGTTTATTTGGCAAAATGTGTTCCCATCAGAACCCATCTGGTAGAACAAAACCTTTTTAAACATACAAAAGTTTTCACTTAACATGTTTTAAAAGGAAAACACAGGTATTTAAAGCCCTTAACCAATCATTCTGAGTATTAACTTTGATTCACACAAGTCAACATGCATTCTGGGTGATCGTACGATATATCACCTCAAATGTTAATCAGTCTGTAATGCAAAAGATTTCTGCAAAGTAGACATTTACAAGACTAATCTCCTTCAATCTTTACATAATCAAGTTAAGTCGCTCCAAGGGCAGAAATTAAAACAAAACCGAGTAGACCAAGGCTTCCTGGTGCTCCAAAGTGCTCCTCAACGCCTCATCCAAGAGTCCAACTGTCGCCAATCCAGACGGTATGGAGAGTCGCCAGCCATCGCCCAGTACGGGACAGGTACTGTTTGGGTGTACCGCAAAAGCTTCTCAGGTGACTTCTAAATTGGTGACCCTGTTGATGATGTGGGAGCGGTGAGGAACGCTCTCCAGGTCAAACATGCTCTCGTAGATGGTCGGACAGAGATTCCAACGGTTGTTCCGGTAGATTCCCAAGTACGAGTACACATCCGGTTTATTGTGGAGAACACACTTCATTCTGGAGTCCAATCGTATCACCTCCTCTTCATCTGTAAAGTTGGGATTGTAGATGCAAATCACATGTTTGGTGTCGGATTTGGGATTTCTTGGACTCACTTTGGCCGATGAAATCTTGCCGTCTAGAGTGGCTTTGGCAATGCACTCCCAAGCGCTGTCCACTTTGAAGCCCGTGTCCAAATGCATGAGCCACTTACCGTACAGGATGTTGTGGTTCAACGCGAGCTCTTTGATGGTGTGGAACGTGAAGCTTTGGCTGCTGTCCTACAGTGTTTCCCAGCTGTCCTGTATACCCTTGATGTCACATGACACCGAGTATTTCGGCCCATGGATGGCGATCCAACCCATGGGTCCAGTGCCCCCTCCTCATCTCCATGGCGACTGACCTGTGAGGGTCTGTAGGACTCTAATCACTCATTAAATTCGGCCCTGGGTGTTTTGCGGGCATCAAATATGATCCAGGGGTCCATGTCTGCGGCCATCGACTCAGCGGCGTAGCCTTCTGCCGAGAAATGTTTGGACCTCTTGGCCTGACCTGCGCCACGTCCTCGGCCTGACCTGCGCCATCGTCCTCGGCCATTGCGTTCTGTCCGGGGGTTTGGATGTGGGCACGTTTACTGTGGGATTATAAAAGAGTTCAGTCATAGAATTGAATGTAACTGAGTTTATGATCACAAAACTGTATTTTATTAATGTTTTTGGGGGATCTATAAATCAACAGCTCTTCTTTATCTGCCTGTTTATTTGTCCATCTGGATGTCTATCAACTGCGTGTGATTGCATTAGCTATTAGCTTTTCACTGGTCAGTGGGGAATTAATAATCACAAATCTCACGCTACCTCACAAAATAACCCATAATAAATCTCAAACGCCCATATGATCATTTTAAACTACTTCTCTCCACATTAAATATATTAAAAGTGTAATATTCTCACTTTTGCGTGTTTTTTTCTGGTAAAACTTTGCTGAGTCACTGCGACTCTTTCCCAGTTTTCCGCTTCAGTACTTCCGCTTCCCGCGCAGAACCAACGGACTTTATTTAAACACCGGAAGCGCGCGAAACAAACCGTAAACCCGCGAAAACTTGCGCAGTCAGAAAGTCAACACGCTGATTTCACCGTAACACGACGATACAAATCGCATAAACACACATACGGTGATCAGCAATGCTGCTTTAAACGCCCCTGCGGCTGATTTACCCGAATACAGCCGTTAATTCTTCATATATATTTAATTTAACGGTTGACTGACAAAACCGAGTCAGAGGTGCCGGTACCGGTCCCGGTCCGTTTCTCCGTTAAAATGCCGAGCAAAAAGAAGAAATATAACGCCAGATTCCCTCCGGTGAGACAAAACACTCTCTAAATCCAACATATTCAATGAAATATACGAGTTTAAGAGCATTTAACAGTTTTTTAGTGCTTTAGACTACAGCAAATGATAGAAATATAATGAGAACACACATTCATTCAGGCTAATCAGTTAGCCGTTAGCATGCTAACTGCAGTGTGTCTGAGATTAATCACTTTAATCAGTTTTAATCTGATCTAATCTGTCACTTTATGACGTCAGAGGGTGTAATGGTTCAATACGGACTCAAACTAAGATGATCAATGAAAATGATTGTGTAGATTTAAGGATGGGGTCTTTAGCATGAATGCTAACTGTAATGTTTGAATGTGTTTAGTATGTTATGATATACTGTATGATCAGATCTGTGATTTAAATATGATCAATTAAACATGTGAAGTGCAAGACATTTAAACAACACACATGAATAGTTACATGTTTCACTTTTAATATTAGGGTCAATCATGTGACATCATTATTTTACTTTAAATTAATCCAAAATACACTAAAAATGCCATTTACAAACAAGTTATTTTGATATTAACAAAACCAACTCAAAGTCAGGTGGTGTAACCAACATATGCTAGCTTTTAGAGTCCTGTGAGTAAATACAGCTGAAATTAATATATATCATATATAGAAAGGATTATTTACTTGTATTTTTATTTGTGCAGGTATATTTTTATTTTACCCCTTTAGATCCTCATGACTGTTTGTGAAGTTTAAAAGATATAATTATTTTGTCATGTCATTAAATATCAGATATTATTTTGACATTTATGAAATCTCAAATTATATATATATATATATATATATATATATATATATATATATATATATATATATAAAACTAATTATACCTTGAAAAATAGATAAAACAAAAACTTATGTTTTTGTTAACCAGTGTTTCAAGTTAAAATACGTTTTATATTCTTGATAGAAATTTATTATTTATATATATTTTTTAAATTACTTTGATAAATGGGTTAAAACATATATATATATATATATATTGTAAAGTTAAGTAAAATTTGTTTTTTATTCTTGTCTAAAAAAAAATTATATTTGTAAAAAAACAAAACTAATTTTACCTTGAAAAATAGGTAAATATATAAATTTATATATAGAACGTATTTGTCAAGGTAAAATTAGTTTTTTATTGTTTTATATATATATATATATATATATATATATATAAGCATTTTAATACCTTTTTGATTGGTTACACCACATGACATTTTTAAAGTCATTAAATTATTTATGTATTTATTTTGTAGAATTTTTTTAAAATGTTTTTTAAACATTTGTGAAACCAACATGGACACCAGGATTTCATTTCTATGATTTTGACGTGTGTTTTTAATTAGATTTTTCATTTTTATCACCTCATACAACCTTATGTCAGTGACCCGTTAACAGTGTTTTTGTATAGACTGATTATTAAATGAGTAAATGTTTCAGATGTAGTTTTGTGTGTGTGTGTGTGTGTTTCAGGCCAGAATTAAGAAGATTATGCAGACAGATGAAGAAATCGGTAAAGTCGCCGCTGCAGTTCCTGTCATCATCTGTATCCTTTCACTTTCACCTCGAGTGGATCATCACCACTGTGTACACATGTTTGTTTTGGAACCAGTTGTTTTGTATAGAGACCGGATCTCATGAGACTGGTGCTGTTTCTATTCTGCGCTGCAAACACATGCAGTAACCACATTCACAATCACAATCTGTTTATTTCTACAGTTTGTGAGAGGTGTCAGAAAGTCACATTTGACATGTGCTCGAAAAGGAAACTATACACACAGTTATCACTTTTGACTTGTAATCATGTTCAAAATATTAATGATTGATATTTTATAATTACATTTTCACTTGTTAAAATGCTTCTTCTTGAGATCAGAAGTGGAATTACATCTTGCACTAGGAAAAACGTAAATCTTTGAAATAAAAATGACAATTACTTGCATAAATACCCTTTCTTGAATTAAAACAAAACTGTATTTTTACTAGTATAATTACACAATCATCAGTCATTCACTCTTTTTCAGCATGCAATTACAGATGTCTAATTTATTTCTTGTTGAAATTTCACATTTCAGCAATGCACCTTTGTCTAGTAAACATTATAATTTTTCATGTCATTAATTACATAGTTACTGGTGCAAATATCTATTCCTGACATCAATTAAATTACAAATTGTAAAAATGCTAAAAATTTTGATATCTGTAAATGTATTTCAATATATTAGATTTTTTGAGGTATTAATAAATTAAAAAGTAAGAAAAGATATTTAAAAAGGCTAACATACTAGTTCAAATAACATTGCCAGTAGAAACCAAATTACAGATTTCAAGTGAGCATTTTAACTACTTCAATTGTTGATATCAGGAATGGGCATTTACACTACTTACCATGTAATTATTCATATAAAAATTATCATTTTTACTTGTTAGTACATACAGTAGCTGATATGTGCATTTGGAATGTCAAACAGTAAGAAATAAATTGTGAATATCTGTAATTGTGTTCAAACTGTAAATGTTAAAACAGCTTACGAGTTACAATAAACACAAAGAGACATGAACAAAATACACAGTAATATGCATAATATGAATAAAATTGTGTTTTTATTAATATTTATTTCTGAAATGAAAAATGGACAACCCTGGCTGATTTAACCCTTTATGTTCTGAGGGTGTTTGTAAAGATTTCCTGTTTCAGTGGCATACCCAAAATTAAAGGCTTGACAAAAGAAAACAAAAAAACAAGGAGGGTCAGTGTTTGGTGTCATTGTAAAGAAAACTACTTTTTAATTATATAGATGATAATACATTCTGAGACTCTCAGCCTAAGAAACTGCTAGAAAAAAAAAACATATTTGTCATTATATATCTCTGGGTGTAAATAATGTAGCTTCGAAAAACTGCTTTTTGTTTTGTTCCCAATCATGTCAACTGTATCTGAGAAACATTTTGTGTTGATGCAATAAAACAATTATAGAATACATTTTTTTTTTATTTATTCTAGTGTCAAAAAACGTCTCCAAACAAATAAAACATAATAATTGTACATAAGAACTAATTACACATGCAAACACAACAATGACTAAAGGTTTGCATAGCATGCAGACATGATTTTAGTAATGAGATTTCACAGAATGAGTTTCATTCTGTGTCATTTGAGTCATCATTGAGTCTGTGTCATGTATTTGGCGCCATCTCCTGGTGGCCATATGTAACATTGTGCATATGTAACATGTGGATTATCTAATGATCTATGCATCTGATTACCTTGTGTGTGGACTCGTTTGAAAGATAATCACATGATATGTGATATTTTGTGTTCCGTTCATTTTATGTGACGTTATAAGCAAAAACATTCAATTATCAACAATCTTTGACTTGATTATGAATTGAGCGCGGGCACTGGAGCTCTTCCTGGAATCTCTCCTGACGAAGGCCTGTCACATCACCCAGTCACGCAACGCCAAAACCATGACGACATCACACTTGTAAGTCACCCATATCACATTATGTATTACAAAATATTCTACATTTGTTAAAGCAGTTTAGTTGTGCTGTTTCCTTATGCCTATATGTGTGTTTGCAGAAAGCAATGCATTGAACTGGAGCAGCAGTTTGATTTCCTGAAGGATCTAGTGGCCGCGGTGCCTGACATGCAGGGTGACGGCGAGGAGAACCATACAGAGGGTGGAGAGAAAATCTCACGCAGGTTAGATCCACAACACATCATCCAATCTGTTTCCTGTTCAGATTCTGTTCAGTGTACTATGTTGGTGAAGCTACTTTAAAGTGGAAAATGTAAATGTGTAGTTAATAGCATTGCTACTCCTAGTTGCTCCTAACAGTGTTTTAGAGTGCTCATATTTCTGATTTGTGTTTAAAAATTTTTTATTTGTGTGTCTTTCAGAGGCCGTAAGCCGGGCTCAGGGCGCAAGAACGGTGGTGCGGGGGCGAAGGGCAAAGACAAGAAACTCTCAGGCACAGAGTCAGAACAAGAGGTAAATACCACATCAGGTAAACGTTTGAAATGGATAACTAGTATATACTGTATACTACATAGTAAGAAGTATAAAAACATTATGTGGAAGTATGCAGTGTGCTACCATAAACAGTAGTATGCTACGTTGTTGACCTTACTTGGCATGTTTTTTTTAATTCAGCATGTAATGTCCAGTTTAGTTTTGGGGCATGATAGTTAGGGTTAGGTTAGTTTTTGTCTAATTTTTGTTTTAGCTTATATCTTTTAAACTTTAATCTCACCACAGGCGTAACTGAGTTTGGCGTCTGAATTTAATGTGATGAGAGAGAGAGACTGGATATCATAAAATGATGCAGAGTTTTTATTTTTATTGCTATATATAATCCTGCAGTGCAAACATTGATATTGTTTTGTCTCCAGGATGATTCAGAGGACAGTGAGACAGATGGAGAAGATGACGAGGAAGTGTCTCAATCCAGCACAAACATGCAGCCTACTGCATACTACAACAGGTTCATCCATACATACTTATTATGGATATTAAAGCAGGAAGCATGCATTACAGGGTAGTTTGGCACAGTCTGAAGCGGACCTTTTAACCGTGGTAAAATCACTGTAACTCACGGCCTCGAGTGGCTTGTTGCTTTTATAAAATGCCAGCACAAATTTTTCAGTAGTGTGACCGCATTTTAACCAAACTGCAACTCTTTTCATCGAGTAGCAGTGTGATGTGTGAAACTGAATGGTTTAATGTGCTAATAATCAAACCGCCTCTCCTGTTTCTCTCATATGAAGCATTTAGGAAGTCCAAATCATTTTAGGAAATGAGTTCATTCGTTAATCGAGCGGTACACAAAGTCAGAATGAGCAAAGTAAATGACTTGATTTACCTTCCGGATGAACTGATTCACTAAAATTAATCAGAATAACTGAAGGCAAAGATTAATATCATATATCATAAATGAAAAATAATTATATGTGTATATACACCGATCAGCCACGACAAGGCGTTGCATGGATTGTTGGTGCCAGATGAGCTGGTTTGAGTATTTCTGTAACTGCTGATCTCCTGGGATTTTCACACACAACGGTCTCTAGAATTTACTCAGAATGGTGCCCAAATGCGGGTTGAGATGCAGGTTGGCACGGTTTGGGTGCATGAGGGGGACCTACACAATATTAGGCAGGTTGTGGCTGATCGGTGTGTGTATGTGTGTGTGTATATATATATATATATATATATATATACACACACACACACACACACACACACAGCACTGTGCAAAAGTTTTAGGCACAAAAGGTGTGTCAAAAAACATTTGTATTAAGATGGTTATTTATATCTTCAGCTTTAGTGTGTCAATAGGAAATATAAATGTTAGACTCCCAAACATTACTTTTGCGAATAGAATAGAAGAACAGGCAGCCCTGCAACAAATGTCATGGCCCCCACAAGGGGTTACATGATGAGACAGAAATTGAAACTATCTGCCAACAACCAAGAAAAACTGTGTCCAGGTGTACCTAGGATGATGTTAATTGATAAATGAAAACTATTTATGGCATTATTTTTGAAGACATCCTCACTATGCAACATTTTTCACAAGTGCCTAAAACATTTTCACAGTACTGTGTGTGTGTGTGTGTATGTATATATATATATATATATATATATATATATATATATATATATATATATATATATATACACACACACACACACATACATATATACATACAGTTGAAGTTAGAAGTTTACATTAGGTTGATGTAATTAAAACAAATGTTTTAACCACTCCACAGATTTCATATTAGCAAACTGTAGTTTTGGCAAGTCGTTTAGGACATCTACTTTGTGCACACAAGTAATTCTTCCAACAATTGTTTACAGACCGATTGTTTCACTTTTAATTGACTATATCACAATTCCAGTGGGTCAGAAGTTTACATACACTAAGTTAACTGTGCCTTTAAGCAGCTTGGACAGTTCTAGAAACTGATGTCAAGCCTTTAGACAATTAGCCAATTAGATTTCGATAGGCTAATTGGCTAATTAGAGTCAATTGGAGGTGTACCTGTGGATGTATTTTAAGGCCTACCTTCAAACTCAGTGTCTCTTTGCTTGACATCATGGGAAAATCAAAAGAAATCAGTCAAGAACTAAGAAAAAAATGTGGACCTCCACAAGTCTGGTTCATCCTTGGTAGCAATATCCAAACACCCAAAGGTACCACGTTCATCTGTACAAACAATAGTACGCAAGTATAAACACCATGGGACCACACAGTCATCATACCGCTCAGGAAGGAGATGCATTCTGTCTCCTAGAGATGAACGTAGTTTGGTGTGAAAAGTGCAAATCAATCCCTGAACAACAGCAAAGGACCTTGTGAAGATGCTGGAGGAAATAGTTAGACAAGTATCTATATCCACAGTAAAACGAGTCCTATATCTGACATAACCTGAAAGGCTGCTCAGCAAAGAAGAAGCCACTGCTCCAAAACCACCATAAAAAAGCCAGACTACAGTTTGTAAGTGCACATGGGGACAAAGATCTTACTTTTTGGAGAAATGTCCTCTGGTCTGATGAAACAAACATTGAACTGTTTGGCCATAATGACCATCGTTATGTTTGGAGGAAAAAGGGTGAGACTTGCAAGCTGAAGAACACCATCCCAACCGTGAAGCATGGGGGTGGCAGCATCATGTTGTGGGGGTGCTTTGCTGCAGGAGGGACTGGTGCACTTCACAAAATAGATGGCATCATGAGGAAGGAAAATCATGTGGATATATTGAAGCAACATCTCAAGACATCAGCCAGAAAGTTAAAGCTCGGTTGCAAATGGGTCTTCCAAGTGGACAGTGACCCCAAGCATACCTCCAAAGTTGTGGCAAAATGTCTTAAGGACAACAAAGTCAAGGTATTGGAGTGGCCATCACAAAGCCCTGACCTCAATCCGATAGAAAATGTGTGGGCAGAACTGAAAAAGCGTGTGTGAGCAAGGAGGCCTACAAACCTGACTCAGTTACACCAGTTCTGTCTGGAGGAATGGGACAAAATTCCAGCAACTTATTGTGAGAAGCTTGTGGAAGGATACCCAAAACATTTGACCCAAGTTAAACAATTTAAAGGCAATGCTACCAAATACTAACAAAGTGTATGTAAACTTCTGACCCACTGGGAATGTGATGAAAGAAATAAAAGCTGAAATAAATCATTCTCTCAACTATTATTCTGACATTTCACATTCTTAAAATAAAGTAGTGATCCTAACTGACCTAAGACAGGGAATGTTATCTACGATTAAATGTCAGGAATTGTGAAAAACATTTAATGTATTTGGCTAAGGTTTATGTAAACTTCTGACTTCAACTGTGTGTGTGTGTGTGTGTGTGTGTATATATATATATATATATATATATATATATATATATATATATATTTAAATTTAAAATAGAAAATATCATGAATGAAAAACTAAACTGAAATAAATGTTCATGCCTCTGAAATTAAAACAACATATTTTTGGTCTGTCATGATTTTAAATGCAGCTGTATTGAAACATGAGAATGACACTAGATGACAATTACAGAAGGACGTTTGAGCACATTGCATTTGCAACACAGCAGTAATCAAACAAAACAGACGTGTGTGGGTCTTTCGGTTCCGTTAACGGTTCTCGAACATGCATTTTTCCATTGATGCAGTCAGGACATCATACTAAAATACTGACACTTATTTACAGATTGGATATTGAATTACATATTTAAATGTACTGAAAACTAGATTAGATTAGAAAATACTGAGAAACTAAAACTAACAAACGACTAGTGCTGCAACAACTAATCGATCATAAACAACGAATTTCATTATCAATTAGTTAGAAATGTGTGGCACGGAGGAGCTCTGTCTGTGATGTCACTTTACAGTAGCAAAAAAATGTGTTAGCATGATAACTTGTTTGAAAAATGAGTGAGACAAGTTGAAGCAGAAAAAACAGGACCCAATATGTCCAGTGCACGAACACTTTATCAACACTTCAAAGAAGATCAGAATACAGTTTAATGTGTTACTGCGTCAGGTGCTTTGACAGAGTGATTGTGCTGTTTAATGCGCGTAAGACTTGTTTCTCTCCAGCGCATAATTTACATTTTACTGCTATTTTCTATGTTTTGTAATGTATACATGTTATGAATTCAAGATCAGGCGCCTATTTCTGTTTGTCTTTACCACAAACAAGTCTCCGTTAAACTTCACTATGCAAGCAAGCGCATCCATGTCAATCAAACTGGGAGCGCAATCATTTCGATAAAACTCGTGCAACATCGTACCTTGATTTCAGTTTCAGTGTAATCAGTCGTACAGCTTTCATGGATATCACACTGATGTCTCTGAGGTCAAAGTGTGCCAGTTTTTGAAGTGTTTTAGATGGTTTCCTCTCATCATATGAGTGCATGTAAGACAGTGAGCACCACCGGGATGAGACTTTTCAGCACGAGTGAATCTGATGATTGTACTATAGTATATTAAACTGAATGCTGAATATAATGTATAATAATGCTAAGGGTCCTGATATTTGATAGTCCTGATATTGCCAAATGTATTGTCTGATTTCACCAGTATATTTATACTGTGGCAAATTATTAAATTATTTTACTGGATAAGCAAACACTACCATTAAAAATTTATTTTTGAAAAGAATACTTTAGAAACATGTAATCCGTGACAGTACTTTAAAATGTACAATATGAATTTTAAATACTTAAAATGTATGTAATCAGTGACTGTATACAAGCATATGTATCTTATGTATGTATCTAATTATGTATTTTTCAACAGGGCAGAATTGTTTTTATATTCTGGTGTCACCATTGCCCTCCGCTGGGCTGATTTTTAGTTCCACTTCTAACCTGATGAATCATTTTACACTTTAATGAACAGTATTTAAATTAAAGCTTAAAAGTAAAGGAAAATAATTGTGCATTTTCCTAAAAGTAATAATAACAAACTTTTAACGATTCAGGCTTTAAAGTTTAAGTTTAAAGTTTTGTGACTACCACACCTGGAGTCGCGAGTTTGAATCCAGGGTGTGCTGAGTGACTCCAGCCAGGTCTCCTAAGCAACCAAATTGGCCCTGTTGCTAGGGAGGGTTGAGTCACATGGGGTAACCTCCTCATGGTCGCTATAATGTGGTTCTCGCTCTCAATGGGGCGTGTGGTAAGTTGTGTGTGGATCGCGGAGAGTAGCATGAGTCTCCACATGCTGTGAGTCTCCGTGGTGTCATGCACAACGAGTCACGTGAAAAGATGCACGGACTGACGGTCTCAGAAGCGGAGGCAACTGAGACTTGTCCTCCGCCTCCCGGATTAAGTTGAGTAACCGCGCCACCACGAGGACCTACTAAGTAGTGGGAATTGGGCATTCTAAATTGGGAGAAAAGGGGATAAAAATTACAATATTAATAAAAAAACACTTTTTAAAGTTTCAAGTTTTGTGATAGTATCATTGTCGATTCAGTACGTTGAATCGAACCAAATCCTAACGCCCTTTTATAATTTTTCTTTTTTAACATTTTAATAAAATACAGAAAATAAAATGTTGTTTTGTTAAATCCGAGTAATCGAGAAATAATCGTTAGTTTCAGCCCTACAAACGACAACAAAACTAAATTGAGGTGACAAAATAGAAATTTAATTTACGTTTTCATTTACATTCATGCATTTGGCAGATGCTTTATCCAAAGCGACTCATTCAGTGTATACATGTTTTACTTT
This sequence comes from Myxocyprinus asiaticus, assembly GCF_019703515.2. NCBI lineage: Eukaryota > Metazoa > Chordata > Actinopteri > Cypriniformes > Catostomidae > Myxocyprinus > Myxocyprinus asiaticus. Next base: position 1,147,087 of record NC_059345.1, on the reverse strand, counting down.
CCCTGAGTAATGGGAAATGGGGGATCAAACCCATGATCTTGTCGTTGCTAGTGCACGCTCTACCAGTTGAGCTACAAGAACTCTGTAATGGACATTACAAATGTAAAACTATTATAACCTTGCTGAAGTCCCTGCTGCCTTTTGTTCAGAAATATTATGTTTTAATTCTGCTGTTTAACCCTTTAAGCCCTGAAAATGTTTTTAAAGATTTCCTGCTTCAGTGGCATACCCAAAAAAAGACATGGAGGGTGAAGTGTTTAGTCTCATTGTAAAGAGAATGTAAAAGTTTTTTTAATGATATAGATTATGATACATTCTGAAACTCTCAGACTAAGAATCTGCTGAAAAATCACACACACAAAATTGAGCCAAAAATGTACTCCCCCCCTTATTTTTATGATTTTACAATATATCTCTGGGTGTAAATAAGTTGGCTTGAAAAACTGCTTTTGTTTTGTTCCCAATCATGTCAACTGTATCTGAGAAAAATTTGTGTTGATACGACAAAGCAATCAAAAGTTATAGCATTACAAATATAATTTATCCTAGTGTCCAAAAACATCTCCAAACAAATAAAACATAATAATTGTACATAAGAACTAATTACACATGCAAACACAACAATGACTAAAGGTTTGCATAGCATGCAGACATGATTTTAGTAATGAGATTTCACAGAATGAGTTTCATTCTGTGTCATTTGAGTCATCATTGAGTCTGTGTCATGTATTTGGCGCCATCTCCTGGTGGTCATATGTAACATTGTGCTTCATGTGGATTATCTAATGATCAATGCATCCGATTACCTTGTGTGTGGACCCGTGTGAAAGATAATCACCTCCACTAAATAGTGGAATGTGAAATTTTATGTTCCTTTTATTTTTCTTTAAGTTATAAGCGTAAACGCTGCATATAAGCAACACCAACATAATTGTCAAAGACATATACTTAGCTATTACTCGCTATATATGTGAGTAAAACAAATAAGCTGGTTGTATTCTACATTTTGAGAGCTTTCCATCAGCATATGACACATGGTTATTTGATTAGTTTGATGCTTTGACTGATTACAATAATATGCAATAAAACGTCGGCCCATTTGAGCTTAAAGGGTTAATTAGCTGTATTAAGTTTGAATGTATCTGGCACCCTAATTAAGATCTTTAATAAACACTGCTTTGATTGCACAGTTAATTAAATTATTACTTAAAAACCTCTGTATGTGTTTTTCTTTCTTTTAAACAGTCAAGACATGCCACCCCAGTACATGCCCATGAGTGGCCAGCAGGGCGGGCACATGATGCCCATGGCTTCATTCGCCCCCCACCCATCACTGATGGGTATGGTCCCGCCAACCCCCGCGCCCATGCCACAGAAGAACGAAGACGACGAAGACTACGACTCATAGCTCCTCGACTCTTTTACATTCATTTTCTGAAGTTCTTCATTGGCTGCGAATTGTAAACGGGACAAACGAACAGTCATAAATAGCTGCGAGAAGTGTGTAGGAATCATGCAGCCACGTCACAGGAAGATGAATTGGTTCTGTTTTAATTATTTTTTTTTTTTATCTTATTTTATTGTCAATGATCAGCTATGGTTGTTTTACATAAAAAGTCGGCTTTTTTTCAGGAAAAGGACCCCTAAGTGGCATTTCTGCACTTAGGTTTTTTTTTTTTTTTTGCCTTTGCCTTTGCCTCCGCAAAGCGCCGTTTCTAATCGCCCGCGTTATGTCTTCAATGTTTTTTAGAGCATATCACCAACTCTAAATACAATTCTTCTACAAAAAAGAAAAGCTAACCTGAAAAGCAAGGACACTGAGTAATTTTGAGAATTTATTTTCTTTCGTGTTTGCAGAAAATGCTTCAGATCTGGTCGTTCGGATCATTGTTGCTGTTGGTGTATCCTTGAATTGTTTTGTAAGCGATAGGGAGCAGCATAAAGACTGCAAACAGTTATTTTGGTTTTGTGAAAAAAAATGTTTTGTCCTTTTTAATGCTAGTTTTATATGATTAAACTCCAGTAAACCTGTCTAAAGCTAATGTCTCTTGATCGGCACTTTCATGCAGTTTTTACAAGGCACAAAACAGTTTTCTTTTTCTCTCTCCTGTTAATTGGATGATAATGTCTTGTTTTATTGGAAGTAGCATCAGTTCATACCGCTGGGTCGTGGGTGAGCATTTTAAAGGTTTAAAACGCATTTGCTTTTGAGTCATAATTTCCCCTGTATGATGCACATTTGTATAAATTATTCCCTTTTGTTTTATATTTTTTAAACTCTTTTAATGTTTGCTGTGAAGTTGAAGAGAAGTTTGACAGCTCGATTTGTCTTGTCTAAATGTGTACACTGAGACTGTCTGTTCACTTTTAACATTCTCTTGATTTTGTATGAGTGAAATAAAATTTGAGGTTTCAGTATTTTGCTCCTTTTAATGTGATTTTGCTCACGAGAGATTGTGACGAAGTCAGATTGTCAACATTAAAACGATCAGTTTTTAGGCCCAAAACGTACTTCAGGATCTAGATTGTACATCGAGTGGTGACCCAACACACTACTAAAACTGTATATTGTACAAAAGTAATCAAAACTCTATGAAAAATGTATTATTGATTCAGTATTTGAGGATGAGTTCATGTCACACAAACTGTCCATGTTGAAATCTAATTTGACGAGCTTCAACACACGACCTTTGACATCAACAAAATATATGGGACGTGTTTTCTCCTCCCTGTTGAAAAGTTGATCATTCTATTTCTTTTGCTATTCAAACTATACATGATTATATGCAAAATGTTAGCACACTGTTACTCCCAAAAAAGTCTGATGAAGAGCATGTAGCTCGAAACGTCACTTTATTTCTGTGGTGAGCTCATTCAATTTATTGGGAGCAACAGTGTGCTGACATTCCCGGAGTTTTTGCGGACGTAAGTTTTGGTCATACACCTGTATTCATTATATTGTTTGGATGTGCATGCTTTCTGTGACTTTTTATATGCAAAATGTCCCTGAGTTTGAACATTTTCTTGACACGTTCACATTATATATGAACTTGTTTATATATATGCATTTGGAATGACGAGTAGAAGGAAGAGAATAAACTGATCAAATGTGCTCTACTAAACCGCCCTCTCTTATGAAGCATGAGAAAATCTGATTAATTTCAGTGAATCTTTTCGTTTGGACGGTTCATGTAGATAAGGCTCAAAACTGATTGGCTTGAAAAAGCTGTTGATTCCAGGGGTGACAGTCAGTGTCAATACTCGCTGAGCTACCCAGGCCTCCTGTTAGGATGTTTTTAACACTTTATTAGGCATTTTTAACATGTTTTGGTACTTAGCTAAGTGTTGTTAGCCATGTTTAGCACTTTGTTAAGTGTTGTTAGCATGTTGTTAGGATGTTTTTAACACTTTGCTAGGCATTGTTAGCATGTTTTGGTACTTAGGTGTTATTCATGTTTTAGCACTTTATTAGATGTTGTTAGAATGTTTAGCACTTTGCTAGGCATTGCTAACATGTTTTGGTACTTAGCTTGGTGTTGTTAGCTATGTTTTAACACTTAGGCATTGTTAGCATGTTTTGACACTTAGCTAGGTATTGTCAGCATGTTTTAATACTTGGCTAGGTGTTGCTAGCATGTTTTAGAACTTAGCTAGGTTTTGCTAGCATATTGTAGCACTTTGTTAGCATGTTTTAACACTTTGCTAGGTGGTGTTAGCATGTTGCTGGCATGTTGTAACACTTTGCTAGGATGTTGTAACACTTTGCTAGGTGCTGTTAGCATGTTTAGCACTTTGTTAGGTGTTATTAGCATGTTTTAGTATGATGTTAGCATGTTTATCAATTTGTGATCATGATGCTAGCATGTTTAAGCATGTAGCTAGCATGTTGTTATGTTTGGCACGTTACTAGGCATTTCTAGCATGTTTTGGCACTTAGCTAGGCATTGTTAACATGTTTTGGCACTTAAGCGTTGTGAGCATGTTTTAACACTTAGGTGTTGCTAGCATGTTGTTAGCATGTTTTAGCTCTTTGCTTGGCATTGGTAGCATGTTTTGGTACTTAGCTAGGTGTTCCTAGCATGTTGTTATCACGTTTAGTACTTTACTAGGCATTGCTGGCATGTTTTGGCACTTAGCTAGGCATTGTTAACATGTTTTGGCACTTAGCTAGGCATTGTCAGCATGTTTTAATACTTGGCTAGGTATTTCTAGCATGTTTTAGCATGTTTAACATGTTTTAGAACTTAGCTAGGTTTTGCTAGCATGTTGTAGCACTTTGTTAGCATGTTTTCACACTTTGCTAGGTGGTGTTAGCATGTTGCTGGCATGTTGTAGCACTCTGCTAGGTGCTGTTAGCATGTTTAACACTTTGTTAGGTGTTATTAGCATGTTTTAGTGTGATGCTAGCATGTTTAGCACTTTGTGAACATGATGCTAGCATGTTTTAGCATGTAGCTAGCATATTGTTATCATGTTTTGCACTTTACTAGGCATTTCTAGCTTGTTTTGGCACTTAGCTAGGCAGTTTTGGCACTTAGGCATTGTGAGCATGTTTTAACACTTAGTTAGGTGTTGCTAGCATGTTGTTAGCATGTTTTAGCCCTTTGCTTGGCATTGTTAGCATGTTTTGGTACTTAGCTAGGTGTTCCTAGCATGTTGTTATAACGTTTAGCACTTTACTAGGCATTGCTAGCATGTTTTGCCACTTAGCTAGGCATTGTTAACATGTTTTGGCACTTAGGCATTGTAAGCATGTTTTAACACTTAGTTGGGTGTTGCTAGCATGTTTTAGCATGTTGTTAGCATGTTTTAGCACTTTGCTTGGCGTTGTTAGCAGGTTTTGGTACTTAGCTCTGTGTTCCTAGCATGTTGTTAGCATGTTTAGCACATTGCTTGGTGTTGTTAACATGTTTTTATACTTAGCTAAGTGTTGTTAGCATGTTTTAGCATGTAGCTAGCATGTTTTAGCATGTAGCTAGCATGTTGTTAGCATGTTTATCACTTTGCTTCGTGTTGGTAGCATGTTTTGGCACTTAGCTAGGCATTGTCAGCATGTTTTAATACTTGGATAGGTGTTGCTAGCATGTTTTTAGCATGTTGTAACATGTTTTAGAACTTAGCTGCACTGGCGGCCAAAAGTTTGGAATAATGAACAGATTTTGCTGTTTTGGAAGGAAATTGGTACTTTAATTCACCAAAGAAGCATTCAACTGATAACAAAGTATAGTCAGGACATTAATGCAGTGTTTTAAGTCAGAAGTGCAAAGTCAATGGGCCATGAAGTTTTGGTATTTTTAAGTCTAGACGCAAGTGGTTTTGGTGAAATCATGCGCGCAACTCTCAGAAAGACTGGATCAAGTGCAATTTAATTCTGAGGTTCTTCTCCGGTTATTGCAGCGTCTGCTTCCTGTTATACAGTCCATTCCCTCAAACACCAGCGATTTAAAGACAGCATCATAAGAAGTTAGTCATGTAAATGGACTGTATGCAGTGAATTAGAAGAACAGAAATATGGACTTGCGTTCTTTGTGCATTAACTGATGAATGTCAGGCCTCTATGACAGCGACACACTCCTTTTATACGCATGGAAAATGCGTTCTCGTCAGGAATTGAATTTACGCTGTTAAATTATAGAAAATGTAAGTATTATTAATCATTTTCATCTACTGACGCACAAATCATGGCAAATATTAACAGTGATTATATCAGGATGGGCTTCACTTCTACTGGTCGATTTTGATTTTGAAAAAATTAATTTATTGAAACATGAAAAAATTAAGCCAAATATATTTCAGAATTCAAATTACACTTCAAACGAAATGAAAATATAATCAAAATAACGAAGTGTTCAAAAAAAATCTATTTAAATCCAAACATTTTATTCTCTCGAATATATATCACAACGACCAAATTCTGAGGAACTTCATTTACATATAATACACCCACAGTAGCACAAACACTGCCACACACTCCTAAATAAAACTGATACTTTAATCACAGATATTGTTAATAATATTGATCTGTTTCTCACCCACATCTATCATATTACTTCAGAAGGCATGGATTAAACCACTGGAGTCTTATGGATTACTGTTATGCTGCCTTTATGTGCTTTTTGGAGCTTCAAAGTTCTGGTCACCATTCACTTGCATTGTATGAACCTACAGAGCTGAAATATTCTTCTAAAAACCTTTGTGTTCATCAGAATAAAGAAAGTCATACACATTCATTTTTAGGTGAACTATCCCTTTAAAAGAAGTTTAATCAAAACAACCTTCTGTTATTATTTATTTGTACACAAATGATCTTGCTCCATTCAATAAAAATTAATGTATGTTTTTTAAATCTCAATACACTTTGCATCGTTACTTTTTGTTGAGAGTTAATTTAATGGAATTTTAAGGTCAGCGAGAAAGTTCATTTTCATATTATAAATAATATTGTGTGCCTTTATAATCTTATGATAAATATTTTTTGTTGTCCTAACTTAGTAAACATGTAATTCTGGTTCTGTTCACTCTAACTCACTTTGAAAAGTCTCATTTTATTCCACTAGATGGCAGTAAGCCATCTAGCCATCCAATATGTCTTGAAAATAGATTTGAGCCATTAGTGAATGTGGAGGAAGAAACCCCAAAGGTGATCAGGCATAGATCACAACAGCCAGCAGCTAACACTACAGCTGGCAGGCGCTCAAGGTCGAGCAGGCAGCGGCGTTCGGCTGAGACCACAACCGAGCCCAGCACTCTGATAGTGGGGGACTCCATTATCAGAAACATTGGTAGCGGGGCGACTACCACTTGCCTTCCTCGAGCAACGGTTTCTGAGGTAAATAAGGATCTTCTGATCATTCTGATGAACCATAAGACCGTGAATCGGGTTATTCCACATGTGGGGGGAAATGGTTTTCGGAAAGAGCAGTCAGAACTCCTTAAGAGGGATTTCAATGAACTCTTTGAAACACTTGGGAGATTGAAAGTTCATTCGTTCATCAGTGGACCGCTCCCAGCCTGAGGAACAAATATGTTGTCTAAACACTTGGCTGCACAAAACCTGACTGAACTACATTGATAATTTAAATATTTTCTGGAGTCAAAGAGAACTGTTTAATTCAGATGGCCTCCACCCAAACAAACTTGGGGCAAAAGTGCTAAAGGACAATATCTACTTCTCCCTCCTTCATCCATCTGCAATGTGCACAAATCCACACTACATGGATGGCACACAAACACCACCACAATGTCTGTATGACCTCAGGATCGCACTTCAGCACCTGGGTGGACATTTGATCAACAAATCCCTCAATAACACAACGAAGACACAGCAACATGGGGCTGAGCCCCACATACAGAGCATACTACAGTCAGATGACTTAGAACTGCTCCAAGATACAGGACCCAAGGACGATTTCCAGGAAAAAAGCCAAGAGAGCCAAGATAACAACAACATATATCAGCCTCCAGAAACACCAGAGCCACAGCCTCTGTCACCACACACCTTCTCCCTCACGTCAACATCCCCACTCCTGAGCTTCTCTGAGAAAATGGAGGAACTAGTGTACGCTGGTAGAAAGCTCTCCCACTCCACTGCTGCGAGCCCCCAGATACCAACCAAAAAACAGCGGGCATTTCTACCACCAAAGCCTTCAGGCCCAGCTCACCCTCCCTCTGAGAGAGCTCTCCGGCCACAATGCCAGGGCCACATCGTCCTTCTTCTGCTCTCGATGAACAACAAACAGCTGACAACAGCTCTCAGTGATACGTATCGGGTCCCCGCTACGGTAGCAGCAACACTCACAAATGTTTACAGAACTAATGGGAACCCGCTGTGCCAGTAGCTTTTTCAATATCTGTTATGCTAAGTGATAGGAAGACTGAGACCTTCTCAAGACGTATGGCAAACCGATCTAATCTGTTGCCTTTTAGAGGTAAATCCAACATTACTGTGGGGCCAGAAACAGATACTGTCAAGTTAGCACTTTTAAACATCCGCTCACTAAAGAACAAGTCATTTTTAGTCAGTGACCTCATCACCACAAACAACCTGGACTTTATGTTTCTAAATGAGACTTGGTTATAAAACAGCTGCAGTGCAACTGTCCTCAATGAATCAGCCCCTCCAAACATTACTTTTATGAGTGTCTGACGAGCTGTTGGGAGAGTTGGAGGATTAGCGGCAATATTTAAAGATGTCTTTCAATGCATGCAGTGTCACTTGGTGATTACTTGACCTTTGAATATCTAAGTATTGTACTAAAAGGTGCTCCACGCATTGTATTTATAATTATTTATAGGCCTAGCAATCTAGATAACTCAATATTGAACAACTACAGACCTATTTCAAATCTTCCTTTCAAAGACAAAACCATTGAAAAGGTTGTTTTCAATCAGCTGAACAAATTATTAATTTGAATGTCTACTTGGACAATTTACAGTCTGGTTTCCATCCGCATCATAGCACAGAGATGGCGCTCCTAAATGATATTCGGCTCAATACTGATTCAGGCAAAATATCAGTGCTAGTATTACTGGATCTCAGTGCTGCTTTTGACACTGTTGACCACAACATTCTCCTAGTCAGACTGGAAAACTGGGTAGGGCTCTCTGGGACGGTCCTCAACTGGTTCAGGTCTTATCTAGAAGGGAGGGGTTACTATGTGAACATAGGTAACTATGAATCTGAGTGGACATCTGTGACGTGTGGAGTCCCACAAGGCTCAATTCTTGCACTGCTCCTGTTCAACCTATATATGCCCTATATCTCCCACTAGGCCAAATTATGAAAACGAACCAAATTGCATACCATAGCTATGCAGAAGACAACCAGATCTTTAGCCCTATCGCCAAATGACTACAGCCCCAGAGACTCTGTGTCAGTGCATTGATGAAAGTAACAATTGGATGTGCCAAAACTTTCTTCAGTTAAACAATGACAAGAGAGAGTTCATTGTATTTGGCAACAAAGGCAAAATTCCCAAGGTGAACACATACCTTGACTCCAAGGATCTAAAGACAACAAATCAAGAAATCTTGGTGTCATTTTGGACCTTAGTTTCAGTAGTCACATCAAAACAATAACTAAATCAGCCTACTATCATCTAAAAAATATAGCCAGAATTAGATGTTTTGCCTTCCCAAAAAGACCATTAGACAGCTGCAGCTCATTCAGAATGCACCTGCCAGGATTCTCACCTGAACCAAAAAATCAGAGCATATTACTGCAGTCCTCAGGTCTTTACACTGGCTTCCAGTTACATTTAGAATTGATTTTAAAGTACTATTACTCATTTATAAATCACTCAATTGCATAGGACCTAATTACATTGCAGATATGCTTGTTGCATGTAAATTTAACAGACCTCTCAGATCATTAGGATCAAGTCAGTTAGACATACTGAGGGTTCACTCAAAACAAGGTGAGACAGCGTTTAGCTATTATGCCACCCGCAGCTGGCACAAGCTTCTAGAAGAGGTCAGGTGTGCTCCAACAGTAGCCACATTCATATCCAGACTGAAAACACATCTGTTTAACTGTGCATTTATTCACTGTGCTGCACTTACTGTAGGTGGCGCTCTAACGCATTTTA